>NW_006771640.1:203385-242520 GCF_000442215.2 Lipotes vexillifer
ATATATATATATATATAAATATATATATATATGTGATATGCTTAAGTAAAGATAGTAAATTGGGATTTTCACACAGGGGTGATGGGAGTATAAACTGATAAGGGTTTTGTAAAGCAATTTAGCCATATCTATCCATATTTCAAATTAATACTGGTCCCATGTGCTTCACAGGGTCAGAAGAAAATGAAATAATAAATGTGACTACAGATGGATAAGTGTGAAGGACTATAGAAACACAAGGTAAATACAAACTCAGGCTGATCAAGCACCTCATAAATGTCAGGGAGAGTGCTATATTAAGTCCTTTATACATATCATCTCATTGAACCCTTTATAATCTCTGTCAGATAATTATCATTTCAGATGTGGCAACGAAGGCTCAGAGAGGTTTAGTAACCTACCTAGAGTTACCTAGCCAACAAGTGAAAGAGCTTTCACTTCAGAAATTACTACTCCAGAGGAAACAGAATAGGGAAGCACTAGCATCTACCCTGACAATTCGTTGGACATCAAAGAAGAATGAAACCCAGTGCTTTCATTGAACAAAATGGAATATTCTTGCTGATATATAAAAGCAAGAAGCCCAGAGGCCTTGGATGAGAAATAATCTTTTGTAGAAAGAGTAACAGTGTAAAAACACATTAGTATTTTTTCAGCAATATCATATTACAATACCTGTTATAAGAATTAAATGATTCTGGGCTTCCCTGGTGGCGCAGTGGTTGGGAGTCCGCCTGCGCAGGGGACACGGGTCCGAGCCCTGGTCCGGGAAGATCCCACATGCCGCGGAGCAACTAAGCCCGTGCGCCACAACTACTGAGCCTGCGCTCTACAGGCTGTGAGCCACAACTACGGAGCCCGTGTGCTACAACTACTGAAGCCCGCGTGCCTAGAGCCCGTGCTCCCAACAAAGAGGGCACCACAATGAGAAGCCTGCACACGGCAATGAAGAGTAGATCCCGCTTGCTGCAACTAGAGAAGGCCCGCATGCTGCAACTAGAGAAAGCCTGTGCGCAGCAACAAAGACCCAACGCAGCCAAAAATAAAAATAAATAAAATAAAATAAAATAAAATAATTTAAAAAAACAAGTTGTTTTTAAAAAGAAAGAATTAAATGATTCTGCAGTTTTCAAATGCATAAACATATGATAGGTCTTATTTCAAGCTGGAGGGACTCGAAGTAATTCTACTCAGTAGACATCTAGGTGAACACCCAGTTGAAGGCTCAGTGCTCGCACTGCATGGATGAACCCACCAGCCTCACAGCCGCTGAGTGCCCTTCCTGGTCCCTCCGGAGAGACCTGCATCCCAGAGCCTCTGAGCAACGGGCAGAAGTTTGGCCCTGGGGTTTCTGGAGAAAGCACCAGGCAGAATTTTGGTAAGAGGAGGAGCAGCAGGAAGGAGAGAGAATTCACAGACATGAAAGGCAGGTCCCCAAGGGAAATACCACTCATCCCAGAGGCCACTCTGAGAATAGAAGGAGCACTGGACTCAGAGCCAGGACACCTGGGGTCCTGACTGTCATTTACTGGATTTGTGACCTCAGACCAAGTCATTTAACATTTCTGAAAGTCAGCCTTCCCAGGGGCATAAAAGCGTTAATAAAAACTGCCCTGCCTACCTCCCCAGGCTGATGAGACAATAATAACAGCTGGCATGTACTGAATGCTTTGCCATATGCCAGGCAACAGGCCACACGTCTTATATGCTGCAGTACTTCTAAATTCTCCATCAAGCCTCTGGAGTGGCCTCTATTATTGCCCCTCTTTTACAGGTGAAGAAACTGAGACTTGGAGAGTGTAAATAATTTGCCCAAGTTAGGGCTGACATTCTAAAGCAAGTAGATTGACTCTGGGTTCTATGCTTTTAACTGTGATGCTGTACTGCCCCCTGGAGTACATACAGCATAACTAAAAGGACCCTGTGTCCTTAAAACTGTACAACAGGAAGACACACAATAGGTACCAAATGCCATCTATAATGCAACATCTCCCCAAGCAAAGCAGAAGGGATGCTTCAAGGACACCTCCAAGTGAAGACTGAGGAATGTAGGGAGATTCAGGAATATGTCCTTCAAACCCTCAAGACAAGAGAGACTTGGAAATAGCAGGAGCGGGTGTTGTATCCTCTCCTACCCCACCCCTTCCCTGTGAGACAGCCAGAGGTGCTCCCTGCACTGGAGAGAGGTCCTGGGAGTTTCCAAGGCTGCACAGGACAGTCCGCTTTTTGCAGAGGAGACAAGAGGCTTCTGAGAGCACAGACTCAAGGTCTTCCGGTGAAAAGAGACAGGGAGCCCCACTGAGCATCCCCACGGAGAATGAAGAGCATGGGGTACTGTAGTAGAAACAGCATTAAAGTACAAGTCAGGACACTTGGGTTGGAGTATCAAAACTTGGATCCTAAGTCTAGCTCCAACATGGACAAGTTGTGTGCCCTTGGATAAATCACTCCACTGTCAAGACCAGATGACCTCTAAGATCCCTACCAAACTTGATTCCTACAGCCCTATCTTCTCTGCTCTGCGTGGGCCATGGGGCCCTTGGATGGAGGAAGGGACTCATGAAGTCCTTATTATGGGCAATGTACTGTCAGAGTCTTTTTTAAATAGTAATAGCATTAATATGACATATATCAAGAATTTACTCTGTGCTTGACCCAGTGCTAAACTGCTTTATGTTATGATAAGAAAAGTTATCCAAAACTTGGAAATAAGACAAAATGATTTTTCCATCCCTTTATTAGAGCATATTCTAAGAAAAAAGAGAAGTTGTAGCATACTCTCTCCCCAAACTGAGAGGGGGAACGAGGTGGATGGACAGATCCATCAAAGAGACAGAGGTCCACTGGAGACCCAGGATCTTCAGGGAGAACCCAGGGTTCCAAATAAAGAGAAGTAGTCAGAGAATGCACAGGGAGTCTTCCCAATAGGATAAGAAATTCCATACAGCATAGTAGAGGCCAAGGCCTTAGAGAGAAATGGGGTGCGGTGACATGGAGGGACTGAGCTAACTCCTACTCACTCCTCCAAACTCAATTTAAACCTGGCTTCCTCAGGGAGCCTTCCAGGACCCTTTGGACCAGGTCGAGCTTTCCCTGCTCCATGATCCAAAGCACTCTGCCCTTCCCTTCCAGTTACACTTGTTGAACTTGCAATTACCTGTCTAATGTGTGATTTTCCCTTCGTGAGAGGAAGGCCTGTATCTGTCCATGACTGCTGGGAATCCAGCATGAATGACATAGCACCTGACGTACACAGGAGCTCACCTGATATTCAGTGCGTGGATAGATGAATGGATGATCTGAAAATTCAGGTGAAGGCAACAGGAAGAGGGAGCGAGACTCTGAGGTATTTCATCTGAGAATTTGATTTCCTTTCACAAGTCCATACATGCTTTCTGAAGGGAGGCAGGACCTACAAAGAGGGAATTCTGTCACCGCTCAGCTGTCTGTGAGATAATGCATTTGCCCACTGCTGGCTGACTCAAAGTTTCAGAGTTTATTTTCAACTCATTACCTATTTTTAAAACTACTGACTTGAGTTTTGCCTCTGGCTATCGGCAGTTCATCTCTCCTTATGCCTCAGCATTCTCTCTTAAGCTCTTTTTTACAACTTAACCTCCAAAATAGTCCCAATTTCAAGTATACTGACCTGCTGTCTGTATAAACCATCAAAATACCTCAGAAGTTTCATTTCTATATTCATGTTATACCTCCAAGATGGCTTCTCACATCAGAAAGTGGCACAAAAATCCTTAGTTGGGCTTCCCTGGTGGCGCGGTGGTTGGGAGTCTGCCTGCCGATGCAGGGGACGCGGGTTCGTGCCCCGGTCCAGGAAGATCCCACATACCGCAGAGAGGCTGGGCCCGTGAGCCATGGCTGCTGAGCCTGCGCGTCCGGGGCCTGTGCTCCGCAGCGGGAGAGGCCGCAGCAGTAAGAGGCCCGCGTACCGCAAACAAACAAACAAAAAATCCTTAGTAAACCCTTGCATCTTGATTTGAGATGCAGAAAATGTGCTTTTAGTCATTATCAGTCCATATTTACCCCTTGTTCTCTCTGTAGTCAAGTCAGATTTTCTTGAACTCATAAAATTACATATCTAATATATGAAGCAAGCACTGAACTAGATGCTGGAGATACAGAGAGTAATAAAATACTAGCAGGACAGAAATATATTAACAAATGCATGTCAAGGACGGGTTGAGGGGAGGAGGACGACTGCTTTCCCTGAGGGACTGGTATTAACTTTTCTTATGGACAATGTGGATCATAGAACTTTGTTGGGTTTTTTTCTTAATGGAATCAGAATGATAGCATAGGCAAAGTAAGATAATAATAGGTATCATTTTCCCTCATTAGGTTATGAACAATAATATCCAGTGGTGAAATTTTATCACTGTTTAGCTGTCAAAGAGAAAGAAGGGAAGGGAATGTTCATCCCCATCAGTGGAAATGTCATTGGCATAAAAACCTTTTTGGAGAGAGGTTTTTATCAAACTTTTAAATCAAAAATTTTAATGTCTTTATCTAGCAATTCTATTTCCAGGTATCTCCCCTGGAGAAATACATATGTGTAAAAGAGCCTGTATAAGACAGTTAATTGCAGCATTGTTTAGTTTACAATAGTAAAAGACAGAAAACTACCCAAATGTTCCTCAGTCAGAGATACTATGCAGTAGTTACAAAGGAGGTAAATCCATATGCACTGCCATATCGGCTGGGTAAGTGAAAATAGGTGCAAATAGTGAGTTGGAGAATACTGCAACTTGGGCCCATTGCTGTTTAAAAAATAAAACAAAAAATTTTAAAACATGCATGCATGTATCTGCGGCAAGCACTGTTGGTTTTCTCCCAACAGTCATTCCCTCCTCCCCCTCCCTCCTTGCAAACAGAATGCCCAGAATTTTTCAAGCAACAGGCAGATAGCAATGTGCTATCTGGGGCAACAGGTCCCACTGCCAGCCCCTGGGATGAAGCATGATTGGTTTTATGGAAAAATCGGTCCTCTTAGACAGTGATTGGCCTAGAGGTGGACTTGCGACCCTATTCTGCCAAGGAAACGTTAGAGAAAGTCTGCAGGGAGACTTCTATCAAAGACTTTCTCCTTTGATCAAAAAGAAAAGCCCTTGGCGAGGATGTGGAGAAAAGGCCACACTTGTACACTGTTGCTGGGAATGTAAATTGGTGTTGCCTCTATGGAAAACAGTATGGAGGAGCCTCAAAAAATGAAAAATAGAACTATCATGTATGATCCAGCAATATCACTTCTGGGAACATATCCAAAGGTAACAAAAACACTGACTCAAAAAGATATCTGTGTGTTTATGGCAGCATTATTTACAATAGCCAAGACATGGAAACAACCTACGTGTCCACTAATGGGTGAATGGATAAATAAGTTGTGCTATACACACATATATACACAAACACACACACACACACATATATACACATACAAGAGAATGTTATTCCACCATAAAAAAATGAGGAAATCCTACCACTTGCAATAAAATGGACCTTGAAGGCATTATGCTAAGTCAAATAAGTCAGACGAAGACAAATATTATATGATCTCACTTATACAGGGAATCTAAAAATAATAATAACCAAACTCACAGTAAGAGAGATCAGACTGTGGTTACCAGAAGTGGGGGTGGGGGGAGAGAGGGAATTGGAGGAAGGTGGGCAAAAGATACAAACTTCCAGTTGTAAGATACTTAAGTACTAGGGTGTACTGTACATAATGTACAACATGATGACTATAGCGAACACTGCTGTGTGTGGCATATAGGAAAGATGTTGAGAGTAAATCCCTCTGCCACCTCCATCTATGTTATCTACTATTAATGGAATTTTGTGCAAATCCCTTTGGGTGTATTGATAAACAAATTAATGTGCAAGTCATTTGGGGGGAATCTATATACTAGCTACAAATTTTCTATGCAGCAAACATGGTTTTTATATAAATTGTAAATTTATCCAACTAATCTGTTGAAATAATTCCAATGAATTGGAACTGCTAGGACTAAGGATATCCAAAATTTATAGTTTGGGTCCAAACTAGATTCCCCCCTACTGTATATAGATGGGACCTCATCAATCTTGTCCTGTGTTTATGTGGGTCTGTTTCCTAAAGCTGTACAAATGTCAGATTTTTAATCTTTCGTGATATTACAAAGAAATTGCTTTTCTTCTTATTGTTCAGCTCAGTCATCTTCACATATGCTTAATCCTTACTAGTCACTTGTGTTATTTCATTTTGTTTTTTGTTTTTTCATTTCCCTTGGTATATCAATGTCTTTGTTGCTGGTTTCTAAGAACTCATTTATGACTGAGGATGGTAACCATTTGTCATGCAATGCAAATGAAATACCATATTGCCATCAACTTACTATGGTGATTTGTATTTTGGCTGTATATTAAAATATAATCATGTTGTGTTTTATACAAAAGAGTAAATCTCAAGAGTTCTCATCACAATTTTTTTTTCCTTTATTCTTTTCTTTTTATTGTACTACATGAGATGAATGTTAGCTGAACCTATCGTGGTGATCATTTCACAATATATGTAAGTTAAACCAACATGGCTGTATGCTTTAAACATATAGAGTGACGTATGTCAATTACTTCTCAATAAAACTGGAAAAAAAGAAAAAGAAAAGCCCTGCCAGGGAAGAGACTATTTTCTCCCTGTTCTCTTCCTTCCAGCTTGGAATGCTCTTGGGTTGTGTGAGGATGTGAGACTTCAGGTACAGCAGCCATTTTGCAGCCATGAGAAACAGGCAAAGAGAACCCCAGACACACTGACCAAAGATAGGGCATTGCTGGGCCACCAAATGGATTCTGAAGCCAGCCTGCCACCTCTAGACTTCATAAACATTAAATGTCTTTATGATTTAAGCCACTATTTGTCAGGTTTTCTTGCATCTGAACATATCATTGACTCAATACCCCCCCCAAAAAAACTACTAGCAAAATATACATCAAACTGTTAACAGAGGTTCCGTTGGATAGGAAGGGAAAGAAGACTTTCACTTTTTCTTGAAATATATTTTTCCCAGAAAATATATGAGTATTGCTTAGGTCAAAAATTGAAAAAAAAAAATACAGTTCAACTTTAGTAACCACATATGGCCTACATCTTTGGCTTCTAATTTCCCGTCTTATTCATTTTCCCAGGCTCTGATTCACTTATATTTCCCCCCTTTACTGTGTGTCTTGGAAGAGGCCACTTCAAATCTTCTGTTGAAAGACTGTATTAAAAAAAATGCAACAAAGGGTATAGGTACTATAATAGAAGTCCATCTCAGTCTTGTTAGATGTGCAGTTTGAAAGGCAGAAAAAGTAAAGGCAAGGAGGAAGCATCAGCAAGAACAAAGGCATGTGGGAGAAAAATAGCTAAGTTTATTCAGGGAAATCTCAAGTAGCTCAAGATTTCTGGAGTGGTGAGAGCTAGAGAGATGGAAAGAGGCTGAAATAAAGGGTCCTTCTACGAGCATAGGAGCTTGAATATCAGCTTGAACCTGACTGTGGTCATGATGATTCTAATGATGGCAGCTACCATTCACTGAGAACATGTTCTGGACCAGGTGCTGTTCTGAATCTAATAACTAGTCCTACAAAGCAAGTCAACTTTTATGCCCTTTCCATAGATGGGGAAACTAAACAGTTTGGGAGAGATGAGCTGTTGAAGGATTTTAAGCAAGAGTATGAGATTTATATTTTTAAAACACATCTCTATACATACTTAAATAATTAAAGATGAAATGGCATGTTGAGATTTATATTTTTAAAACACATCTCTATACATACTTAAATATTTAGAGGTGAAATGATACATCTTGGCTTTGCTTCAAAATAACCAGTTTGTGGGTGGGGATATAGATAAAAATTCCCAGGAGCTCATCATTGTTGAAGCTGGGTGATGCACAGAAGAGGGTGTATTATACTAATCTCTCTTCTTTTGTATACATTTGAAGTTTTCCATAATAAACGTTTTTTAAAAGTCTCTGGCTGCAATATGGAGATCCAACTGAAAGTGTGAAGTTAGGGTATTAACAGGTGAGAGCTGATGAGAGTCGGTGAAGTGGCAGTAGGATAAGAAAAATAAGACATTTTGAGAGAAACTAGTCTTTGTGGTGGGGGGATGGAGTAGCGAAAAGCCTCAGGTTTAAAGTCAGTTTTAGGTACCTAGCTTAAGTGACGCAGTTAATGCAGCAGCTGTTAACATTATAGGGAATACAAAAACAGGTCTGGGAAACAGTGAAAGGAAGGGTGTGGAAGTGTGTTCAATTTTGGATATGTCAGTATCCAAAATTTGGTATGGCAGTGTGTGGGGCATCTAAATCAGTGGCCCTTTCATAGAAAATCCTTGAGTATATACCTTCAATTCAATCAAACCTATTTGTTTATAAATTACCTAAATGATCTATAGTAATATGTTATGTAACAAAGATACTTTTTGCATAGCATAGAAGTTCTAGCATTTCCTACCCACAACCTAATGGGCTGTATTTCATAGTATTAAGAGTATGGACACACTACCCTTTGAGGACCACTGATCTCCGTAAGGGTGATGGTTTTAGGACTGGAATGTTCAACCTCTCTGAACCTCAATTTACTTCCATGTTTATAGAAAATACTACTTTCCTTACAGAGGAACAATGAAAATGTCATGAGATATACATATATACTGATGTGAGCACAAGTATGGTGCCAGGGGCTGCAAAATGCTGTTTATACTCCATTCTTCCTTCTCCCCACACCTCTTGCCCCAGTCTCCATTTCCTCCAGATTAGAATAACAGAATAGCCAATGATTTTTGCTTCTTGTGTGAGGAATCTGGAGATGCATTTAAGTGGACTCCCAAGTAGCTTGAGAGCTGATTACAGGTGTGAGCAAGCACTTCATTTCATAGGCATTTGCTTGCTTACATCCCATCCCCAAGGTGAAGTGCAAAAATGCTGGTCACAAACCCTGCAGCTGGTCACTTCATTCTGCACAGGCTTAGAAAGGGTTACATACCCTCACCAGGAACACACCACACTTAACATCTAGTACAGCAAGAGACTTCTCACAAATGAAAAAATTTTTCAAGAGGCCAATAATTCTTCAGTTCATTGAATATTAGCAGGGATTGGGCGAGAGATGAGTTGAATACACTAAAGGTCAATTCATTACTCCAAATAAACCCCATGTGGCTCTAGATGACAAAATATCACCTCACAGCTTGACAGTCCCCCCTAAAACACATATAAGCCACATTCATGCTACCTTAGCAACTGCCAATAGAGAAGTGGGTAAATAAGTTCATGACGGTGGCTCTTATCTCCCTGAAGAGTTCGCTTGGCACTGGTTACAAGAAGGACTTGAGCTTGACTCAAATCCTCTAATCCCCATCAAGGGAGTAAAAAAAATTAGAACTGGGAATTCTTTATTCTGCCCCTAGTAGAGTATAAATATGACCTACAGATGTTAACAAAGTAGAATTAAAATTTAAACTCTGGGGGCTTCCCTGGTGACGCAGTGGTTGAGAATCCGCCTGCCAAAGCAGGAGACACGGGTTCAAGCCCTGGTCCGGGAAGATCCCACATGCTGCAGGGCAACTAAGCCTGTGTGCCACAACTACTGAGTCTGCGCTCTGGAGCCCGCAAACCACAACTACTGAGCCCATGTGCCACAACTACTGAAGCCCGTGCTCCGCAACAAGACAAGCCACCGCAAGGAAGAGTAGCCCCCACTTGCCACAACTAGAGAAAGCCTGCGCACAGCAACAAAGACCCAATGCAGCCAAAAATAAATAAATAATACAAAATAAATTTAAGCTCTGCTTCCATTATTTTTTTCTAGAACGATAAATTCCTACAACTAGAGAGCCTGCGCACAGCAACAAAGACCCAATGCAGCCAAAAATAAATAAATAATACAAAATAAATTTAAGCTCTGCTTCCATTATTTTTTTCTAGAACGATAAATTCCTATAAGTCTTTCACACTCTGAAAACCACATGCAAAATAAGCACATATAACGCTTAGTGTCCATTTCTGAAACAATGATTGAGCTGAAGCTTAAGATAAGGTGATGACAAAAAGCTACAAAAGCTTCAATTACTCCCATAATCTAATGCTGCCCTCTAGCAACTCAAAAGAGAAATATTAATAAGCCTACTGGATCTAGGACTCTGAAATTTTTAGCCTTAGTATTATTTACGACAGAAGATGTGGAAAAAGGAGGCCACGTAGGAAGGGTCTCCACAATTGTACAGCAATAGCTCATCTTAATAGAAAATGTTCTTTTAGAAAGATGCTGGGATACGTTAACACAATCCAGTGGGCTGCTCGAGGTCATCATCCGTAGACCTGGAAGGACCCTGAAGACACTGGCCTGTTTGTACAGTTAAGTGGGATCTATTACTTCTCTGGGCAGAGCCAGAACCATTTTTTGTCACTGGAGTAACTTCCTTTTCTAACCTGCCATTTCTTTTCCACATTTTAGAAAGGAGGTGGGGTGAAATACATAATATAATGTCAGTTTTTCTTAAGAAACATAGGGACTTAAGCAAGGTTATATTATGATTAAAGAATTACGCAACCAACTGACAAACTTGGAACCTCAACTAAACTTTTAAGTTGGCGTCACGTACATTTCCAGGAAGGGGAGTGGCTAGTAGTTAGTAGGACAAGCATACCAGGTTTTCATATGCCCCCTTCCCCACAAAGTAACAGTGACCATCATTTGAAGTACTAAGCCCAGAAAAGTCTTTTCGCTTCCACAACTACCTTTCTAGGAAAACCTGAAGGTTCAAAATTTATACCATTAGATCCCATGGTTCTCACAAATGTGGACTGACCTCCA
This sequence comes from Lipotes vexillifer, assembly GCF_000442215.2. Lineage (NCBI taxonomy): Eukaryota > Metazoa > Chordata > Mammalia > Artiodactyla > Lipotidae > Lipotes > Lipotes vexillifer. Next base: position 214,237 of record NW_006771640.1, read on the forward strand.
TGTCTCATCAGAACCTCTGTTAGCTGATACCCAGAAACACAGAGAGATCTACGCTGGGAAAGGGGGAAATACTAATCAGGGTTAACTGTGAAACAGGAGACTAACTACCTGTATTATTTTTGGCTACAGACAGGTGTTTCCAATCTCTCATGTTGGGTCTTAAAAGAAATGCACCCAAATTAGCGTGTGTGGCGGTGGAGAGGGAAGAACCACGTACACTTAGTTTCAAACAAAAGTTACTATGGGTTTATTAAAACATTTCTGGTAACTTAAATAAGCACAGCTGGCTCAATATATCATTATCATTATATTATCACGCATTCTGGAAAGTTTCTGAGAAGATTTATCAGGATGGGTTTCTCTTGTGACTCAACTGGATCTGAGGAAAGAACAGAAGAAATTATATACTTGATTTACAGTCACTGGTCACCAACAAACAACATGCACTGGCAGTGCTGTTTTGGGAGGCAAGGCAGCTGGACTGCTTTCCCCTCCTGGCTAACGTTTTGCTCAAAATTCCACCACCTTCAAAAATGCTTTCCCCTAATTAAGTCTACATGCACTCCCAGAGTCTCTCCTCAACATTTATGAATCTCAGAGAGGACCAAATTAGTCAACTGCGATGAACAGCTGGTCGCAGCTCCACCTCAGAACCACCACCATATCTCAGGTGAAAAATCAAGCCATGGGAAGAGAAGCATTTCCTACTGTTTTAAATACCAAGCAGCAATTGGAGGAAGGCACAAATCTTGTACCTGGAAGTCAAAAGGTACAAACGTCCAGTTATAAGATAAGTAAGTACTAAGGATGGGATGTACAACATGATAAATATAACGAAAACTGCAGTGTGTTATACAGGAAAGTGGTTAAGAGAGTAAACCCTAGGACTTCTCACCACACAGAAACAAGTTTTTCTCTATTTCTTTAATTTTTATCTATACGAGATGACAGATGTTCACTAAACTTATTGTGGTAATCATTTCATGACGTATGTGAGTCAAATCATTATGCTGTACACCTGAAACTTATACAGTGCTGTATAAGTGCCAATTATATCTCAATGAAACTGAAAAAGAAATACATATACGGCGTATATGTGTACATATATGCATATGCCAAATATATATACTATATATGGCAGCAAAACTAATGACCAACCATTAACTAGCTACAAGGCAAGCCACCTATAATCTCTGAAGAAACATACAAAATAAAAGGGTTTGAGTTTACGGAAGCTATAATTATATCTGGAGATAATTACCTCTCTCAGTTAAGTCTCTTCTCCTTTGTGGATTAAATATTCAGTAATTATAATTTTGATGACCATTATGGACACAATATTAAAGATCTGCCCTCAGAAGAACAGAGCCAGACTGTTGTGATCTGGGATAAAAAATTCCCAAGGAAGGTTCAAGTCCAACTAGGCTCTTCCTGATCTATATCCATCCCACTCCCTTAACTGAAGACAGAGCAACCCAGAGGCAAAGAAACAAAAATCAGTTAATATGGTCCCTCTGCCAACTGACAGCAATGGGTATAACCTTAAAACTTTGTAGGATGAAAAAAAAGTGAAAGATTTTCTTACTTCAAATAATCTCTTTAAAAGTCTGAGTAATGATGCAACCTGAAAAAGTAAAAAAAAAATCATCAAAACAATTTTGTGATTACCCAGGATACTGTCAATCAGATCACAGAATGACACTTAGGAAGACTTCAGGTGCAGAACTGTAATCACAATCACTCTCACTAGGCAGCTAGGTTACTCCTCAAGCTGACATTCTGAAGTATCCTAATGCTAATACCTCAGATTTTAGATAAAAGCCATCAGCTTGCTCCAAAGCATTACATCAGGGTCTATGAAATACCTGATCAGCCACATCCAACAGAAATGCTGTCAGTCCAACCCACATGCTAGAAACAGTCTCACTAGAGACCAATGCTCTGGTGAAAACTCTAATGAGCTTTGGGGCTTAAGAAAAGAAAAAAATCAGTTATAATAAACCAAAGCTTTGGAAGAGAATTCCTAAGTTCAGTAAGAATCTGCATCCTTTTATAAAATCCAAACTGAAAGAACCACTCCAAAAATGACGTGAAATGAGAATGATGGAATTATCAATTTTCCCGGTACCACCCAACCATTTTCCTTTCAAAGTAAGTAAAACTATAAGCCATATTATTGTTTGCTATGTTCTCTTTTCAAAACCAATTTGTATTCCTCCTCTTCTTCACCCCAGATTTCAGTTTCTTTGAAAGTAAGCCTTCCCTGAAGCATACAAACATAAACACAGGGTTCTATGCAACACTCACTGCCAATACATGGGAGCAAGGAAAGGTGGCTATTATTTTTAAGTCACAGGTTCTCCCCCAGAGCTACCTTGTCACCTGTATCTTCTAGAAACAATGTAATTAGATTTTATTTGTTCTTGCTTTATAGCCAAGTAGGTTGAGCACAGAAAAGAACCTGGACAGAGCACAGACTTTTGGTATCTTTGTAGTTAACATCCTTATTTACAGCTTACAGCTGCAGGAAAAGAAATTCCTCTTTAAAAAAAATCACTTAAATCTAGTGGAATAAATAGAGCATTGTCAAGTCAACAAAGGCTAATCTAAACATAAGGCACCAAGAAAGTGGCAGTATTATTAAAGTGGCAACTTTTCCTCAATTTGACATTTTCAAAATATAGCTTCCCCTCTCTCCTCCAAAAATTCCCCAGGTAAATTTTCTGCTAGAAAAATCTTATGATAGAAAAATGCACATTTTTTTAGATATGATGATGGGAGTCGACTATAAACACTCTATAATTTATCAGTTAATAATTCTTAATTATAATTAATAAACTACAGATCTAATAAATTATACATAATTATAGACTTGAGAATGTAACAACTTTATCTTCACATTTTCAAAAGAAGCTGAGACTTCTTTCTGACTTCTAAACATAAATAATACCTACCTATACATCAGGGCCTTGCCCTTTTCATTCCCCAAAGCAAAATAACCACTTCTGGGAGAAAAATCCATAGTATAAACAAGAGAAATATTCTTCTTTTTAACAACTGGGAAGTTTGAAAATACTGTACAGGAAGGAAGGTGGACCTGCAGGAAATAATAAAAAGCTTTAAACTACAACAACTGGGAACTCATCTTTCTTAAATTTTAGTCTTCTGTCATTTTGCTGGAACAAAAAGTTCATTGTGATTGTAGCACACATCAAGTACAGTTCTCTTAATAAGGCAAAGTGTTCCAAAATTAAAATTTGATTCTCAATGTGCTATTAACTGAGAAGGAAGGGAATGAAGAGAAGAAAGTGCTTGCTTGATGCTGCATTAAAACGCAGTATCTAGCATGGTGCGTGGGAGGGTCAAACGAATAAGTGAATGAATAAACTGAAAGTCAACAGTAGAGCCCATTAATGCTCTAACTTAATAACCACAGTAAAAGATACTAAAATTTAATCACAAGGAACAGATACTTCAAACATTATGAAGAGTTTGAATCTAAGACAAAGTCATATCAAATCTTCCAATATCATCTAACTCCCTTTTTTTCACTTTTATTTCTCAATTTTGTGGTATATTCTTTGCCTTTTGCAATCTCTCCTTGAGGAGGGCTAAACCATGAAAACCTAGTTCATCAAGTGAAACTGTGTTCTGATTGAGAAAGAGCCAAAAGCTCACCCCAAGGCCAGGTCTCTTTCTCCAGTAAAGTCTACTTGGGGGAAAACAGGCCCAAATCCAAGCTAGGCAAGACAAGTCCTCGTCCAATTTGTGGATAAATAAAACCCAAGCACAGAAGCCGTTACCTTAAGCAGGCTAGGATTTTAACAAACTCTCATTTTCACACATTCTCTAGCTCTTCCAAGAAATACACCACCTTCATACTCACATACAGAATTATCATTCAGCTATTAATCATGGTAGTCTATCATCCTTCACTTTTAGATGAGACTTTAAACCACCCAATCAAGGTGATTTTCATAGACAAGTACCAGGTAAAACCCACTGTTAGATACACCTGTCTATTAGACTGGTTTCAGTCAGTCACTAGTCACTACTCCCCCGATAAATGCCTACTGACCATTTTTTGTCAAGAAAGTAAAGTTTACAGTGAATCTCCAAGCCATTTTCAATTATTTTCAACTTCTCTGGGAAGCAGGCTCTGCCTGCACAGCCTGGCAACAATGCAAAGGCATTAGAAGTGGTCTTGACCCATTAAAGCTAAGAAGTTCACAAAAGTTGGGGCACAAGACACAAAGCAATTTTTTAAAGTTCACTTTTACCAGAAGGTAGCTGTGTATTTTTCTATCTAAATAGAACAATTCTGTTACCAAAATTATCAGAAATACTACAGTAAATACAAACACAAAGTTTATGATGTAAATGGAATCTCTTTAGATGTGGTGCCTTGTGCAACAAATAACCTACACAACCGTACACAGCAGCCATGGTTTCACACGACAAGCTGATGTGTTCTTCCTGATGGAGGATAAATACCAACTAATGGACAATTTAATTTTTTTTTTTTTTTTTGCGGTACGCGGGCCTCTCACTGTTGTGGCCTCTCCCGTTGCGGAGCACAGGCTCCGGACGCGCAGGCTCAGCGGCCATGGCCCATGGGCCCAGCCGCTCCGCGGCATGTGGGATCTTCCTGGACCGGGGCACAAACCTGCGTCCCCCGCATCGGCAGGCGGACTCTCAACCACTGCGCCACCAGGGAAGCCCTGGACAATTTAATTTTAAATTTTATCTCCCCTACTGACTTGGATATCAGGGGCAAAAAACATGTTTATGCCCTCCTAAAAGACTCAACTGTAACTATTCCCCAGTGTTTTTAGTACATCTTCCCTCAGACCAATGACCCCCACCTGGTTAGAACTCAGCTGTGCTCTAACTTCTCTTTATGACCCCCGTATTAAAAGCTGTAATTGAACTAATAAGAAAAAGTCCCATAAAAACCCAACTTCTGGGCTTCCCTGGTGGCGCAGTGGTTGAGAGTCCGCCTGCCGATGCAGGGGACACAGGTTCGTGCCCCGGTCCGGGAAGATCCCACATGCCGCGGAGCGGCTGGGCCCGTGAGCCATGGCCGCTGAGCCTGCGTGTCCGGAGCCTGTGCTCCACAACGGGAGAGGCCACAACAGTGAGAGGCCCGCGTACCACCAAAAAAAAAAAAACCCAACTTCTTCAATTCAGAAAGTTCCCTTTATCTCCAACGTAATTTCTGTATTACATTTAAGGGTCCAGACACCAAAATTCGACAAATAAAAGGTCTCTCATCCTTAATTTAACGGATAAGGAGTTCCACAACATCCAAGATTGTAGATGTGATAACAATTTAACTTCTGAGTCTCTGACTGGTGAAATGGCTTAGACTTATATTCACTGCTTTGTGCTGGAGTAACAGAACTCTTTGGATCATTCTAAGAGATTGCATTTAATGACACTACCAATGTTTCACTGAGGCATTCTGAAGCTATGCCTGGCTTCTTTCCATTAGATATTAGGGTTGACTACCATTTAAAAAATGGGAGTTGAAAAAAAAAATGGGAGTTGGCTGTTACTAATAAATTCCTTGTGTGATTTTGCCACAATAAAAAACCACAAATGCTGCCATGATCACTGAAGCAAACTAGGCAGAACTAACTACTAGGCATCTTGCAGAATACATTACGTCAACAGAGATAGATCCCATGGTTTTCTAAAACAACTTACTACCATTAAAATGATAAAAGGTTAATATGTACTAGTCCACCACTACCATTACAGGAGCGGAGCTGACTTGAATTAGGATCCTCTCATTTATCCAGTGATTCATTCAAGAGGCAATAAAACGTAATGCTATATTTTCCAAACACTTTTCCCAGCAGAACTCTTTCTTCCCTCAAAGAAAATCTTATGCAGAATGCCAATACATAACCACGAGTAATACTGAAGCTGCTCTATATAACACAGGGAGGAGCTTAGCCTCCTACTTGCCCTACTTACCATCTGAAGTCCTATACACATTCCAGGGCTCTGAGGAGTTTAGTCAGAAAACCACTAAAATGTTAGAAAGAATATGGAATCTAGCATCACAGTTCACTGCCCTTTACTAGCTGTTGACTTGGGGTGAGCCAATCCTCTGAGGACTGTTATTTGGCTCAAAATATTTTTGTACAATTCTTTATAAATCTTTGTAAACTATACACTATTAAACAAAGCTGATGAAGTGTGCAAGGTTTATTTGCTGAGTAAGCAAGATAAAAATAAGAATCTCTGTAAAGTGCTTATGGTATACACATAACAATAGCACAGTGTAATGCTGCCATTCAAAGTTCTATGCCATCTGTATACCTGGCCCACAGCAAGTAACTGTTGAATGAATGAAGAAATTGGTTCTGCCTGAAGGGTAGGAAACTTCACACAGATGGAGTGACATTTAAGCTGAACTCTGAGGTTGGGCAGAAAAGAGTCAACACTGGTCTGAGGCTGCTATCCTTAGAAAGGCCCGCTTGCAAGTGGCTCTTAGATGGTGTCTGGGAACTTGACTGGCATACAGGTCCCTACACACATGGGAAACTTTCCCTAAATGATAAGGACAGCTCACTGTGCCTAAATGATTTGTCTCATGTGGTTTATGCTGAACACTTGCCTTTACTTCTAGGAGCCTTTACTTTGGGTACCTCCTAGGCAGAGGGTACCTACATGATCAACCCCCAATAAAAACCTTGGGCACTGAGTCTCTAATGAGCTTCTCTGGCAGAAAACACTTAACACATGTTGTCACAACTTGCTGTTGGAGGAATTAAATGTGTCCCATGTGACTTGCACTGGGAGAGGACTTGTATTAAATGCATCCTATGTGACTTGCACTGGGAGAGGACTTGTATTAAACGTGTCCTATGTGACCTGCACTGGGAGCGGACTTGTATTACATGTGTCCTATGTGACTTGCACTAGGAGAGGACTCTTGGAAGCCTGTGCCTGTTTCTTCCAGGCTTCACCCCATGCACCTTTTCCTTTTGCTAATTTTGCTTTGTATCCTTTCCCTGTAATTATTCTTAGCAATGAGTATGACCATATTCTGAGTCCTGTGAGTCCTTTTATTTACTATTCTATTCACCAAACCTGGGGGAAGTCCTGGGGACCCCTGGCACAGAGCTATCTTCACAAGTAACTATCCAGCTATTTAAATTGCAATCTTTGTACACAATTTATTTTCAAGCTCAATTTATTTTCAAAAATTAAGAATTGCCTCTACTCCATTATGACACCAGGCCTTTAAACAGTAGATGAAGAAAGAAAACTAGGGATTTCCCCGGTGGCACAGTGGTTAAGAATCCGCCTGCCAACGCAGGGGACACAGGTTCGATCCCTGGTCCAGGAAGGTCCCACATGCCGTGGGGCAACTAAGCCCGTGCGCCACAACATCTGAGGCTGAGCTCTAGAGCTCACGAGCCACAACTACTGAGCCTGTGTACCATAACTACTGAAGCCCGTGCACCTAGAGTCTGTGCTCCACAACGAGATGCCACCTCAATGAGAAGTCTGCACACCGCACCTAGAGAAAGACCGTGCACAGCAACGAAGACCCAATGCAGTCAAAAATAAATGAATGAATAAATAAATTAATTAATTCAAAAAAAAAAGAAAACTATAGAGGAATGAAGTGTTTGCTTTAAACATATTCCTTCATGTATATGCCGAAAGAAACCTCTGAAAATGAAGACTACCACTTAAGAAACGCTAGGAATGGACAGCACAGCTTTCCCAAAAGAACTGACATAATACAAATTTGGTGGCTACTGTTAGTCATTTCTATAATAACACCCAAAAGCTACAATATAAGGAATTTCTACAACAAAAGAGGCTACTCTTTTTAAAATCATCCAACACTTTCCTATTATCTTTCCATGTTTTCAACTTTAAATTTTAAAATTATCAATGCTAAAAGGAAAGGGTAAAGAAATATTACCAATCTGACTGCTTCTTTCATTTTTTCTGAAGCAATTGCCAAGATTTCTGTAGTAGGATTGAAGGCCAGAGAAGTAACACCTGTAACCAAGTTCATTATAGCTTTTATTGGCTTTGGGTTTGCTTCTTGGAGACAAGAATCTTGATTGTATATGTTTACCACTCCACAATTAGAACTGCAAAGAGAAAAAGGAATACAACAGATTAAAAACAAGCAAAAGAGTTTCACAACCTAAGTGAATAAAGATTTAACCCCGCAAACTGGTATTTACAGGAATCGTATTGTGTTACACAGGGACCATGGGCTGGAGAGTTCGTCCCAAGGCAAAAGCTAGACACAGTCTATCAGTTCTACTGTAGTCTTACTGAACTCTCGTTAACTCTGGCAGCTTTTTAATTACTAGCCTAGCTAGAAAATCCTACAAAGCGTAAAATCTTCATTATTCATTCCTTCAATAAATATTTACTGAATTTCAACTCTATGCCAGGGACTATTTAATTGCCTGGGATGCAAAGGTGAACAAAAGAGAGTAAGACTGCCACTCTCATGGTATTTATGGCCAACCTAACATCCTAATATGCGAATGAGAGCTGTCCTTCCCCTATCTAAATAGGTCTCCTCCTTTCCTTTTCTATTCTATTCTATTTATGAGAACTTCCAAAACAGTGCTGAACAACAGCTGTAACAGCAAGCATACTAATGTTTTGCTCTACCAGGAATATCTACAGTCAAGAGTTATGGAAATGATGATCCACTCCAAGTTTACTGAAACATTTACCAGCAATGAATTATACCCAATATTCATAAAAAGTAGATCTTAATGGCTTTAACAGAATCATCCACAGACAAGAACTTTCAGTAAACTTTTTTGCCCTCAGTGTTCAGACAACCTAATGTTATGGGCATCATTTATAAGAAATAAGAATAAGGTACTTGTAATTCATAAATACTTAATTCAAACTTAATTAGCAAATGCAACAACAACCTGAAAGATGCAAGAAATTAAGCCTCAAACTAACAAGGGCGACACACATGTATTCCACTAAGTGTTCTCTCATTCCTATACTCATTCTCACTTAAACTTACTGCCTACAGTGAACCAGGCACAGCGCATACACAAGACAAATTCAGTTCACATACAAGATTCCATAGCTTGAAATTATAGCCAACACACAAATAGTATGTTAGATTTAGTGCTTTAAAGTCTTCAAACTGCTTACATATACAGTTTCTGATATATATTTCATATACATTAAGAACGCCTTAATTTAAGAACAGCTAACTCTATATAGTCCATATTAACCACTCCGGAGAAACAATATATATCCTGGGTTTATATAATTTTGTTATGGACTGAACGTCTGTGTCCCACTAAAATTCTTATGTCAAAATCTTAATCCGAAATGTAATGGTATTAGGAGGTGAGCCTTTGGGAGGTAATTAGGTCATGAATGGGATTAGGGACTTTACACGATCTTTTTTTTTTTTTTTTTTTTTTTTTTTCGGCAGCGTACGCGGGCCCCTCACTGTGTGGCCTCTCCCCGTTGCGGAGCACAGGCTCCGGACGCGCAGGCTCAGCGGCCGTGGCTCACGGGCCCAGCCGCTCCGCGGCATGTGGGATCTTCCCGGACCGGGGCACGAACCCACGTCCCCTGCATCGGCAGGCGGACTCTCAACCACTGCGCCACCAGGGAAGCCCAGGGACTTTATAAAAGTGACCCCAGAGGTTCTCTCACTCTCTTTTCACCCTGTGGGGTCACAGCAAGAAGCCAGCCTATTGCAACCTGGGAAGAAGGCCCTCACCAAGGACCCGAGCATGCTGGCAACCTGATTTCAGACTTCCAGTCTCCAGAAATATGAGAAATAAGTTTCTGTTGATTATAAGCTACCAGTCTACGGTACTTTGTTACAACGACCTAAGACAAAATTTATATTTTCCTTATTTATATTTCTGACTTGGATCAAAATATCTATTCACTGTACTTATTTTATACTAAATCTCTTTTCTTGCTGAAAACTAATTTATGCCTAAATCCATCTTAATTAAAGACGAAAAGTTATAATCCATATACTCTCTTCTAAATATCAATTTTAGATCAAATCTTATCCTCATGAACATCAGAGTACCCTTAAATATAGCCTATGTTGCTTAGATGTGTGGAACAAAAATGGTACAAGTTAATCATTTTGATATATGGAAACTTACAGTGGTATTTGTGCTAAAATATATTGATAACTGATTCTAATATGCTACTGAGAGTGGTTATTTATTGAATGGTATCTATATAACCAGCAATATGCAAACTGTCATAGGAACACAGAATATCAGAAGGAATTTAACCCCAGAAAAAATAACGCCTGCAAGAAATACCCAGAAATACAGGAGAACATAAGCTAAGCTCTTTACGTGATCTAGAACCTCAAAGAAGGGAAAAATCAATATGAGATGAAGTTGCTCCAGTGAAGCTTTGTGGAAGAGGTAGGTAAGACGTGAGATGGAGAAGGGAAATATTAGGTTAAAAAGCAAAGAACAACAACAACTAAAACCAGGTATCGTAAGTGGAAGAACAGGACCAAAGGGAGAAAGGAGCTCATCCCTGAACTCCAAACTAAAGAAAGAGACATGACTGTTATCTTTCCACCCTCAACCACAGCTGATTGGACTAGAAGCAGGTTCTTGAATCAAGAAGCCAATCCATTAGCAGATCAGCAACCGCGATGTATCCTGGTACACAAAAATCTTCCCCAACAGGAATGATGGCAATTAACCACATCAAGCTACCTCTAGTGTCTCTCTCATCTCATTTACCCCCATGGACCATCAGTGTCTTTAATTCCACTCACTTCTAACTGCTTGTGGAACAGCCCCGTGACACGCCTATCTCTGGCACGCCTCCCTCCTCCACCCTCATTCTATGGGCAACTCCACTCTTCTGGCTGTCTTGGCCTGGAGCCTGATAATGTCACTGCTTCTCTCCCATCCCAATTTTCTAAGCAGTTATAACATATGTTACAAGCATTGTTTACCTATCTCCCTATTCCCATTCCCACCTTTACTACTTAATGCCTGGATTATTGCAATGACCTCCAGGCTCATCTACCTGCACCTCTATTCCCCTTCTAAAGGCTGTCATGCAAACTATCTACTTCAAACTCTAAAATTCAAATATCATCATGATTCTCCTCTGCTTAAAAACTCTTAACGGTTTCTCTTTCCACTTAATATAATGTCCATATTCTTCGATACAGCATAAAAGACCTTTCTACAAGTTATCCCCTGACTGCTTACCTTTGTAGCCTAACCCCCCTTAAGAGTCATCCCATCCAGACTTCTCTCAGAACACAAACCTGAATTTTCTCATCCTTTCCACTATCCGCAATGCCTTTCTCTGAACCCCACCTGGCTCTCAAAATGGCCAGCTCAAGTGCCAATATCCCCCAAAACCATTTCCAGACAGACATTCAGCAATAACAGCCTTCACCATTCCTAACATTCTTAAAATTAAAACACTGTATCTCAACTGCAGCCCTTAAGACGTCTCACCTTGTAAATAGAGATACATGTATGCATGTCCTCACATAAGATCATAAACTATGAGAAGGTGATGATGCATAGTTCTATCTCACAATCTCCAGCTCAACGCTCAATAAATGTTTTTATGAATGAGGAAACTGAAGCAAAAACGTATCCCTGAATAAAACAGGTTTTCCTTGCATTATAAAGCATACATGTCCTGAACAATCTCTAGATGAAGCAAAATGAAACCCATTTTGTATGTTCAGTGAGAGCACTAAAATTAAAGAACTATTAATTCCAGGCCCTAAATCATAACAAATTTCATACTTTTCTATAGCCCTGAATTATTCAGTATTTTTTTAAAATAAAATAAAAAATACTTGGGGGTGGCAGTGTGGAAAGAACACAGAACTGGAAACTAAGACAACATGAGTTCCAGATCCAGCTCTGCCAATAACTAGTCTGATGAGTAACAACACTTAAATTACCTAACTCATAGACCTCAGTTTCCTTATCAATAAAATGACTGGATTAGACTGGCACTACTCAGTATACCCTTCTGTGATTATGGAAATACCCTATAGCTGTGCTGCTCAATATGATAGCCACTAGACACATGTGGCTACTGAATATATAAAATGTGGCCAGTGTCATCAAGGAACTAGATTTTTTTAATTTTAATTAATTTAAAATTAAATAGCACATGTGGCTAGAAGTTACTGTCATGGACGTGCAGAATCAGACTAAGACACCAGCAAGAAACTAAAAACAGATATACAAACAAATGGAAACATAACAGAAAAGGGACAATCATCATCAGAATAAACTAATACTGAAAATATCTTAGAAAGAGAAACTTTTTGTTAGCTTTAAGTTACAAAAGACCGGTTTCCACATTCTCCCAATCCAGGTAGATTACTGAAATCACAAAAATCCTGAAGCAAAGTTTTAAGCTAAGGGTTTAAAACACAGATTTAAGTAGGAAAAACAGCAATCTAAGGTATATTTAGACATTTCAAAAGATAAAAGATAAAGCTATATAAAAGCTGAAGCACAGAATGTTTGAAGCTGATTTTCCAAAGGGATTATATACATGGCACAAAAGGATTCATTCTAAAGACAAACTGGACTAAATGTTTATTTCTTGTAAGACTCCTTAATTTGCAAAACTCCTAGTGATTGTACCATTTTATATTTAAACACATCAACACACAGAGATGTACCTTTAAAAAGGCAGTGGAACTCAACCATAAAAACCAATGAAATGTTGCCATTTGCAACAACATGGATGGACTTGGAGGACATTAAGCTAAGTGAAATAAGTCAGAGAGAGACAAATACTGTATGACACTTATATGTGGAATCTAAAAAATACAACAAACTCGTAAATGTAACAAAAAAGAAACAGACACAGATATAGAGAACAAACTAGTGGTTACCAGTGGGGTGAGGGAAGCGAGTAGGGGCAGTATAGGGGTAGAGGTCTAAGAGGTACAAACTATTATGTATAAAATAAGCTACAAGGATATATTGTACAACACAGGAAATATAGCCAATATTCTAATAACTATAAATGGAGTATAAACTTTAAAACTGTGAATCACTATACTGCACACCTGTAACTTACATAATATTGCACATCAACTATACTTCAATAAAATAAAACAGTCCAGATAAAACTATAATTCAAACAGATACATGCACCCTTATGCTATGAGCAGCTCTATGTACAATAACCAAGACACAGAAGCAACCTAAATGTCCGTCAACAGATGAATGGATACGGATGTGGTATATATTTATATTCAATGAAGTATTACTCAGCCATAAAAAAGAATAAAATAAAGCCATTTATAGCAACATGGATGGACCCAGAGACGATCATATTAAATAAAGTAAGTCAGAAAGAGAAAGACAAACACCGTATTATATCACTTATATATGTGGAATCTAAAATACGACACAAATGAACATATCTACAAAACAGAAACAGACTCACAGACATAGAGAACAGACCTGTGGTTGGGGGTGGTGGGGAGGGGTGGGAGTGTGGGATTAGCAGAGGCAAACTATTACATACAGGATGGATAAACAACAAGGTCCTACTGCATAGCAAAGGGAGCTACAGTAGATATCCTGGGATAAACCATAATGGAAAAGAATATGAAAAAGAATATATATGTACAACTGAGTCACTTTGCTGTACAGCAGAAATTAACACATCATTGTAGATCAACTGTACTTCAATAAAATTTTTAAAAAGAAAACAAACAAAAAATTTAAAGGTTAAAAGCTCCAGCTCCGGAGCCAGACTATTTGTAATCTTGGGTCTTCCACTTACTGTCTGACCCTAACCAAGTTACTTAACTCACAGTGCCTCAGCTTCTCCACCTGTAAAGCAGGGGTCATAGTACCAATATCATGGAGTAGGAAATGAGAATTAAGTTAGATTATATATGAAAAAAAAATCTATATATATATTTACATACACACATACATATGTAGCTTATATATATATATACACACACACACACACACACACAAAATACACATATACAGCTATATATGGAAAACAGTGCTTGGCAGATACTAAGTGCTGAAAAAATTTGCTACTAATATTATAAATCTTTTTATTGTAATTATTATTCAGAGCACAGTTTAAGACTATTTAGATGGAAACTAGTAAAAAGACAATCTTAATTTGTGTATTTTTAAGAAGGTAATGAAGACTAAAGTCAACAAGTATCTAACCACCTGACAGAACTTTGATGAGAAAATATAAAAACAGGTATTTTTATGGCTTTGACCAACAGTTCTCAAAATACAAAGAGCCTGAAGTGGTTTATCGGTTGCACACCCCCAGTCAAGGCAGGAGTCCAAGCCAGTGATGTCCCATGACTGCAGCACAAGACGCTCCTAACTTCACTGTAAAGCAGAGAAAATAAAGCAACAGCAACAAGATACAGGGGATTCTCCAAGTCACCTTATGGGGCCACCTGAATTTAGTGAGCTATCTTCTGAAGTCTATGTATTCAAAGAGCTGTCACATGCAAAGGAGAGAATATGCCAGGTCTCAACTTCCCATTCTTCAATATACAGTGCTTTGTAATACACAGCCAGCATTCAAATTTTTTTTTTTTTGGACTGACTGACTTCTAGACTAGATAGGAAGTCACAAAACACACTACTGCATTTATACAGAAGATGCAGCAAAGGTACAACTTAACTAAGATTCTACCCAGTAGAGCGAGAAGGGCACTGCACCTGGAAAAGTAAGACTGCAGGCTTCAAGATCCCCCCTTAACAATGATTTCAGTTGTGTCTTACAGAACGCTTCAGAGCATCAGCCGCCCCCCCCCCCCGACCTGTAAGGAAGGGTTAATCCCTAATGATTTCCCAAGTATGTCCTAACACTGATGTACAAATTAATGTGAAAACTTTCTAAAAATATGCAGCAATCCTTATATTAACTAAAGCCATAAAAAAAGATACTGTAAACTAAAAGACCTCTCTATTTACAACATTCTTAGTTTCCCTATTTCCCTATCAGAGCAAAGCTGTAAATCAAAAGCATCCACTTTATGCCAGGACACTGAGAAGAGTTAAGAGACACTATCAGATGAATTTTGAGATCAAGGGAGGAGTTAATTCCCAGCAGCAAAGTCCAGGATAGAGAAATTTCACACCAGTATATGGAGAGGGGTAAGAGAGGGAGGTGGGAGGAAGGGAAGGAGCAGCCAGCCAACCAGTCAAGTGAGTTGTTTCTCCTACCTCTGCCCAGATTCCACCACCAACTCTTCCCCGCCTGTCTGATAACATGGGAAAGTCCTCTAACAAGGGTTAAGGCCTTTCTTTCCAGGTTTAACAATAAAAACCTAATAATGGTCTTTGACCAAGCACATCAGAATTCAATTACACTGAAAGGCAATTAAAATCAAATGAGTTTAAACGACTAATACTAGATTCTTTCCTCTTTGGGCCCTTCAAAGGGGATTAATAAAAAGTGATACAAAAAAGAGAGGCAAGGACTAGAAAAAGATTAACTTCACAGATTTGAGTGAAGGTTATGTTTGTGCAGTTATTCTTTCCCACATAAAGGCAAAAGCAGGTCTGCTTACAATTATTTATAATTAATTTAAATACCAGTCTTCATTCTAAAGGAGCTTTAGTCTCAGAAGACCTGCTAATCATGAACTGCTGCCACAGTGCACAGTGCTCTAGCAACGCTGGGCTCAGGCTGCCCTACTGCCTATGGCAGACCCACGTGATGTTAGCCTGGCCTCCAAGCTCCACAGCCTGGTTCCACTTTCCTTTCTTCCCAGGCCCCAAGGTAGCTGCTGACCAATTTCCAAATGGTGGTAGGGATATTTATAAGCAGTTTCCCCAATTTTAACCTTTGAAGGAGGTAGTGAAATGAAGAAAAAGTGGTGAGTATGCTATGACAGCAAGACCGACTGGACCTCCCACCAAGGGAGAATTTGAAATCTCTTTATGGATCAATTGTGTTTAGTCTAAGAAAGTCATAAAGATTGACTTCTCGAAGTTCTAAAATTACAGGTGCTGATTAGTGATTTGGTAGGTAAAATCGTTTAGAATTACAGGTAAGTATCCAATACCCCCTCCTCCCACCCTGCATCTTTAAAATCAAGTAGGACAATAAAGCCATCTTTTCCCCAGTGTAATAACCATTTTTTTCAGCAATGACACAATAACATGTTCTAGATAATATTTTCAAAGTCTCTAAAATACTAACAACAGTGTTCCCAAAAAACATGTTTTTGGTTTATACCACCTAGCTAGCTAAAGACAAAAATGCTTTAAGTATCTTTAAGACTTACATCAAACAAATATTTCAAACATAAGAAAACATATCATAACATAAGGTAGTCCAGTATTTTCTTTGCTAAAGAGCTGAAAAACTGCCATTAATGTTATTAAACACAAATATAAACAAATATCATTAAGACAATAAAATGTAAGACCTGGGTTTATTAATTTGATATTACTAGTTTATAAACAGAACTACTAGGAACCATTCAGTATATTTAATTCTTTTTTTTCTTTCTTTTTATAAATTTATTTATTTTATTTTTGGCTACGTTGGGTCTTTGTTGCTGCGCACAGGCTTTCTCTGGTTGCAAGAGAAGGGGGGGCTACTCTTCGTTGTGGTGTGCGGGCTTCTCCTTGCGGTGACTTCTCTTGTTGAGGAGCAGGGGCTCTAGGCGCTTCAGTAGTTGTGGCTCGTGGACTCTAGAGTGCAGGCTCAGCACTTGTGGTGCACGGGCTTAGTTGCTTCACAGCATGTGGATCTCCCCAGACCAGGGCTTGAACCCATATCCCCTGCAGTGGCAGGCGGATTCTTAACCACTGCGCCACCAGGGAAGCCCCTCAATTCTTTAATATTTTCTCATTAGCAAAAGGTGATTAAAGGTTACCAGAACCTCAGTTTACTTACCCACAAGCCACATACTGTCCATTCCTAGATGTGGCAATGCTTAATCCATATAAACTGCCTTCATCAACAAATCTGTTAAGGCACTTCCTAGAGTTCACATCCCAAACATAGACGTCTCCATCCCCTGAATGAAACAGCCAAAAAACGGGTTTGGTTCATTTTGTTTTAAAGTTGAAAGGCAAGTGAACTGACCATTCTTAGTCCCTCTTTAATAGTACAAGATACTACAAATAAAGACCTACTATATACTATAATTGTCCTAGGTCTAGAAAACTGGCCTAAAAATGTTTCTTGTATACATTTTCATATATAGAAAACTACATCCTCATTAGTCATTAATAAACAATATCTTTAGGTTTAGAGTGAAAATCACAAACTCTTGGCTTGAGTTGAACTTTCAGAAAAAGTTTCTACATTTCACTCAGATAAATTATTGGCGCAAAATTTGAAAAAACAAAAAACCCACGAGCAAAGGTTTTCCAACATCTATCAAGAGGTATCAGAGTACCTAACATGTAAGGCTAGGTGATTTAGATACCAAACTGATGATGAAGTTGACGACAGAGGAGGAAATGAACAATGAACTGATCCAGACCAAAAGGAATTTATAATTTAATTAAGGAGGTATGGATAATTTACTATAATAAGCACAAATAGTTTAGAGAAGGGAGAATGTGTGAAAGATAAAGGATATTAAGTCTGATGAGAACACAAATATTTTCATGATAGAAATGGCCATCTAATTGCCAAAATCAGTCCTCCTTTTTTCTCTCTCCTATACACTCAATATTGATGATCACCCCCTTCCTCACACCCATTATAGATGTGTATAATGACCCTATACCCAACTCAAAGGTGGCTCCTCACTCATGTATTTCATCTTTCTTTTATGTGGATATTGCTCTAACGTTCACCCTTCTATACTATTATCCTTCCAATGAGAATTCAATGAATCTCACTGTTTCAACTATTTCATTAAGAAACAAAATTTCCCAGGCTGGCATAAGGGTTTAGGTTAGGTAGAAGTAAAATATGTATTTAGAAAAAATTTAATAGGCTCAAATTTTAAAAACTTTATGTCTGTCCGTAGGGTAATGGTACAATAAAGGAAAGGGTTTAAAGATCAGCCTAGCTAGCAACAGACTAAAATGGTAACGGAAGGGATCAAGGGCAGGAAGACCATCTAGAAAGCAAGTGTATTAGATGGTCATAAGTTGATGTTGACTTAAGAAGCAATAATTAATCCAAGAGAAAACAAAAAGAAAAAACTGGTTCGGCTGAAAAGATAAAAGGTAAATTCTTTCTTCAACACTCCTTCTATCAAAATATTCCTTATATATATAAAACAATAAATATGAACAATATGATGCCAATCACATAAATCACTCCTTACAGAAGAAGGAAAGGAGGAAGGGGAGGGGGGAGAACACCAATCAAAATATAAGCAACCCCTAACTTACCAAGGCTCAACTTTCTGATTACTCCTCCTCTGATTTTAGGACCTTTCTTCTTATGGTAAATTAGACCTCCATGGTACTAACCTAATTTGTCAATATTTAACATCTATATCCAATTCATATAACCAAATCTCAGTATCTGTGCTGACCCTTCAACTCTTCTCCCCAACTCTGACTCTCCCAGGATCCAAGGGCCATTTCATTAGGAACATTATTTCTCTGAACCAATGTTTATTCCTTACCCCTCATAGAACCTAGCATGTTAATTAAGAGAGACTATATATGCTGCTGACATTCTTATATTATTGGATTAAAAACATACAAATGTAAGTAACTTAACCTTGTGAAAGTCTGATTCTGGGCCAAAACCAAAACAAAAATTAAAGTTAATGCTAAACTTAATCCTTTTTTTAAAAAAAGTTTTTGAATAGATTGAAGAATAATACTCCACTGGCAGAACCACTCTAATGCCTCCCACTACCAAACAGCATGAGCTACGCTGAGCTTGTGATGGTCCCCAAGATCCTTTAGGAAAAGGCGTAAGAGTCACAGGACAGTCAGAAAGGCCAGCAGAAAAGCACAAGATTAGACACTGTCAGGAATGATAAAGCGTTGGTTGGTAGTACTAAAGAAATGTCAGGATGAGATCAGAATTGTTTTCAGTCAATAATGAATAAAATTCCAAACATTATCCAAGTCAAAAGAGGCTAAAAGAAGTGATGATTCTAAGTAACTTTCAAAAAGAAAGTAAGAAAGTCTCAGAATAAATCATCTTTTAAAATGCATTTTCTGGGAACTTCCCTGATGGTGCAGTGGTTAAGAATCCGCCTGCCAACGCAGGAGACACGGGTTTGATCCCTGGTCTGGGAAGATCACACATGCCACAGAGCAACTAAGCCCATGCACCAAAAACTACTGAGCCTGTGCTCTAGAGCCCGCAAGCCACAACTACTGAGTTCGCATGCCACAATTACTGAAGCCCACGCACCTAGAGCCTGTGCTCTGCAACAAGAGAAGCCACTGCAGTGAGAAGCCCACGCACTGCAACGAAGAGCAGCCCCCGCTCGCCGCAACTACAGAAAGCCCGCGCGGCAACGAAGACCCAACATAGTCAAAAATTAACTAATTAATTAAATAAAATGCATTTTCTTCCCATCTTTTCCTCAAACAGTGCATGTTAAGTGGTTAACCCTTCACCATTACTAGTTAGTAAATAAGGCAAACAGCAATGAAAAATGAATTGTAAAAATAAAAATGATTTTCTTACTAACACAAAAAAGTCTAAAATCAAACACAGTTTTGGTTAAAGTTGGTATTTAAACACACCCAAAGCTTCAAAGAAGCTTTGGATCATCTTGTCATTAACTTAACTTACCTGAAGATGCATATACTTTCTTACTATCTGAAGAGAATGTGGATGCTGCAATCCTTCCATTAATTTTCATACTACCAATTAGCTCTTTAGTCTAGAAGAACAATAAATATTATTTATCAAATTGTTAGGCACTGCAAAGAAGAATCACAATGTGCAGAATACAAGCAATCTAGTTCTCTAGTTCGTAGCACCTACTCAACTTTCTTTTTCCCTACCCTCAAAAAAAAAATTCTTCCCGAACCGCCCACAACTTCTCCCCAAGTCTCAATATGTTCCTCTACTTGAGATGCAGATTTAAGGACACCAGGAGTTATGGTTCAAGACCATCCCTACACTAATGTCTTACCCTAGAAGAACAAGCAACAGCTAATAATGGTTCACCTTCATTGACAGCAAGTGAAAATATCCAGCAACACCATTTATAAGCAAAAAGGACCCATCTGGGGAGACTTCGAAGCTCCTCACTATCTTCTCCTTCAAACCTAAGAAAGGAGATGAATCAATAAGGATTAATGGTTTGCAGTAAAGCTTTCACTGACAACTGAGAGTTTCTTACTTTTTAAGTGCCTTAAATAAAACATGGGCTCAGACTCTGAATAAGTCTGACCCCATGCATCATTGAGTATGACCGAAATACAAGGTCACTACGAAACGCTTAGCAAACTTCTGTTCTTTGTCTTGGTTAACATTCACCATACTAATTACAGGCCTGAGAGCCAGCTCTCCAACCAGTAAACTTATCGACTAATTTTCCAAATGTAAACAGTAATACCTGTAAGTAACTAAAAGGATAAATTATACTTCTCTGTCAAAACGTTCATCACCAAAAGGAAAATACACTGCCACAGAGACAGCTAAAACACAATAACATGCAGAAACTAGTTCTAGCCACCTACTAAACATCCCATGATGAATGGGAGTCTAATTCTTAACTTTGTGGATCAAAAAGAAAAAACAAAACAAAACCACGTGTCAGTAGTGTATTCAAGAGTTGATAAAGAAGAAGTAAAGTTGTCACTGTTTGCAGATGACATGATACTATACATAGAGAATCCTAAAGATGCTACCAGAAAACTACTAGAGCTAATCAATGAATTTGGTAAAGTAGCAGGATACAAAATTAATGCACAAAAATCTCTGGCATTCTCCTGCCCGACAGCAGCTGGCCCAAAAAAAAAAAAAAAAAAAAGATCTCTGGCATTCCTATACACTAATGATGAAAAATCTGAAAGTGAAATTAAGAAAACACTCCCATTTACCATTGCAACAAAAAGAATAAAATATCTAGGAATAAACCTACCTAAGGAGACAAAAGACCTGTATGCAGAAAATTATAAGACACTGATGAAAGAAATTAAAGATGATACAAATAGATGGAGAGATATACCATGTTCTTGGATTGGGAGAATCAACATTGTGAAAATGACTCTACTACTCAAAGCAATCTACAGATTCAATGCAATCCCTATCAAACTACCACTGGCATTTTTCACAGAACTAAAACAAAAAATTTCACAATGTGTATGGAAACACAAAAGACCCCGAATAGCCAAATCAATCTTGAAAAACGGAGCTGGAGGAATCAGGCTGCCTGACTTCAGACTATACTACAAAGCTACAGTAATCAAGACAGTATGGTATTGGCACAAAAACAGAAAGATAGATCAATGGAACAGGATAGAAAGCCCAGAGATAAACCCACGCACATATGGTCACCTTATCTTTGATAAAGGAGGCAGGAATGTACAGTGGAGAAAGGACAGCCTCTTCGATAAGTGGTGCTGGGAAAACTGGACAGGTACATGTAAAAGTATGAGATTAGATCACTCCCTAACACCATACACAAAAATAAGCTCAAAATGGATTAAAGACCTAAATGTAAGGCCAGAAACTATCAAACTCTTAGAGGAAAACATAGGCAGAACACTCTATGACATAAATCACAGCAAGATCCATTTTGACCCACTTCCTAGAGAAATGGAAACAAAAACAAAAGTAAACAAATGGGACCTAATGAAACTTCAAAGCTTTTGCACAGCAAAGGAAACCATAAACAAGACCAAAAGACAACCCTCAGAATGGGAGAAAATATTTGCAAATGAATCAACTGACAAAGGATTAATCTCTAAAATTTACAGGCAGCTCATGCAGCTCAATAACAAAAAAATAAACAACCCAATCCAAAAATGGGCAGAAGACCTAAATAGACATTTCTCCAAAGAAGATATACAGACTGCCAACAAACACATGAAAGAATGCTCAACATCATTAATCATTAGAGAAATGCAAATCAAAACTACAATGAGATATCATCTCACACCAGTCAGAATGGCCATCATCAAAAAATCTAGAAACAATAAATGCTGGAGAGGGTGTGGAGAAAAGGGAACACTCTTGCACTGCTGGTGGGAATGTGAATTGGTTCAGCCACTATGGAGAACAGTATGGAGGTTCCTTAAAAAACTACAAATAGAACTACCATATGACCCAGCAATCCCACTACTAGGTATATACCCTGAGGAAACCAGAATTCAGAAAGAGTCATGTACCAAAATGTTCATTGCAGCTCTATTTACAATAGCCCGGAGATGGAAACAACCTAAGTGCCCGTCGTCGGATGAATGGATAAAGAAGATGTGGCACATATATACAATGGAATATTACTCAGCCATAAAAAGAAACGAAATTGAGCTATTTGTAATGAGGTGGATAGATCTAGAGTCTGTCATACAGAGTGAAGTAAGTCATCACCAAAAGGAAAATACACTGCCACAGAGACAGCTAAAACACAATAACATGCAGAAACTAGTTGCTAGCCACCTACTAAACATCCCATGATGAATGGGAGTCTAATTCTTAACTTTGTGGATCAAAAAGAAGAACCTAAGGGTAAGACAGGAATAAAGACACAGACCTACTGGAGAATGGACTTGAGGATATGGGGAGGGCGAAGGGTAAGCTGTGACAAAGTGAGAGAGTGGCATGGACATATATACACTACCAAACGTAAAATAGATAGCTAGTGGGAAGCAGCTGCATAGCACAGGGAGATCAGCTCGGTGCTTTGTGACCACCTACAGGGGTGGGATACGGAGGGTGGGAGGGAGGGAGAAGCAAGAGGGAAGAGACATGGGAACATATGTATATGTATAACTGATTCACTTTGTTATAAAGCAGAAACTAACAAAAAAAAATTGAAGCTCGACAAAATTTATAACATGGCCTTGAGAAAGAAGATACAGAGCTTTAAAGATGTCAGGTATAAATGTTTCTATGGATTAGGGAACGAGATTTTTTTTTTTTTCTTTTTGGTCACCCCACACAGCATGTGGGATCTTAGTTCCCAGACCAGGGATCGAACCCACGCCCCCTGCATTGGAAGCACAGAGTCTTAACCACTGGACCGCTAGGAAGTCCCAGGAATGAGATTTTTAGGTCAACTGCTGAGCAACTGATAGATAAGAAAAGAATGGCCAATTTAATTAGAATAGAGCCAAATTCCATAGGATGGGAAGTGAACTGGTGCTTAGTTACAATCTTCTAAAAAATTCTTTTAATATTTTAGAACCCTTGAGTTTACAGAAAGAGAAAACTAAGGCTCAGCAATGACCATATGCCTATAAATCAAAATGGCTGCCTGACAAACTAACTGAATTCCCAAATGGTCAAATTCCTTGTGTTTTCCTAGAACAAGACAGCTCCCTTAAGAACTGCCCTTCTGGGACTTCCCTGGTGGTCCAGTGGTAAAGAATCCACCTTGCACTGCAGGGGACAGGGGTTAGATCCCTGATCAGGGAACTAAGATTCCACATGCCTCGGGGCAACTAAGCCCATGCACCGCAACTACTGAGCTCGGGCACCTCAACTAGAGAGCCTGCATGCTGCAAACTACAGAGCCCACGTGCTCTGGAGCCCATGTCGCACGCACCACAACTAGAGAGAGAAACCCCACACGCCATGTCTAGAGAGAAGCCTGCAGGCCGCAAGAGAAGATCCCACATGCCTCAATGAAGATCCCATGTGCCGCAACTAAGACCCGATGCAGCCAAAAATAAAATTAAATAAATAAATAATAAATAAATCTTAAAAAAAAAAAAAGAACTATCCTTCTAGGGACTTCCCTGGTGGTCCAGTGGTTAAGACTCGGTGCTCCCAATGCAGGCAGCCCGGGTTTGATCCCTGGTCAGAGAACTAGATTCCGTGTGCCACAAATAAGAGTCCACACGCCACAACTAAAAGATTCCCGCATGCCGCAATGAAGATCTCGCATGCGGCAACAAAGATCCCACATGCCACAACTAAGACCCGGCACAGATGGATAGATATAGATAAAAGAACTGTCCTTCTAAATGATGCAACAGAAACTGCTTCTGAACTTTGAAATAGTAATCTGTGGTTCTTAACCTTTCTGTGTGCCAGTCTGGTGAAGTGTATGATACCCTTCTCAAAATATGGTTGTTTAAAACTTTCGTAACCAAAGGAAATGCTAAATTTCATTTAGAGACTAGTGAAAATAAAGATGGAATGTTTTTCCTATCCAGCTTCACAGACCCCTGAATTTTGAGAGTCCATGGACCCACCTTTAAAAGCCCTGACAGGTTAGTGGAAGGAACCATCAAAGCGGAATTCTTCAGAATGCATCAATTCTGAATTCTTCATTCTTCAGACTTGCATTTGCAAGAACCAAGAGCTCACATACATGTAAGGCTTGCACATCCTAACTTGTCAGCAATTTTCCCTTGTTCTACTGTCCTTAATTTCGAGTTATTAATACTGTTTTATAATCACGAGAGACTGAGAATTATATTCAATAACATAACACCACAAGAAGAAATACATTTGATTTACCATTACTATTATAATTATCATTATTTCCAAGTTATGCTTATTGAGGAAAGAGAAGGAAAAATATTAAAAGGCAAAGATAAATGCCATGTCTTAGAAGAATCCGGTGATCAGATACACACCCCTGCACACCAGCAGATCCACAGTACACATCACTAACTACTGGATCTCAGCCACCCCTGGTTTGCTTTTCCCAAGAGGATGCAAGGCAAGGAAGGACCAGAGCACATTCCTTTTGATATAACTACTACATGTTGTTTTCTATTTCAGTATGGGGAGACAGTTTAAGGTTTTCCAACTCAAAGGGAAGTCCATGGACCAGTAGCATCAGCAGGATCTGAGAACTTGTTAGAAATGCAGAATCAGGCCCACCTCAGAACAACAGAATCAGAGTCTGCATTTTAACAAGATCCCCAGGTGATTCGTATGCACATTAATGTTTGAGAAGCACCGATTTAAAGCATAAATAGATAAATTAAAACCCCCCTTGGAGGGCTTCCCTGGTGGCGCAGTGACTGAGAGTCCGCCTGCCAATGCAGGGGACACGGGTTCGTGCCCTGGTCCGGGAAGATCCCACATGCCGCAGAGCGGCTGGGCCCGTGAGCCATGGCCGCTGAGCCTGCACGTCTGGAGCCTGCGCGTCCGGAGCCTGTGCTCCGCAACCGGGGGGGGAAAAAAAAAAAAACCCTTGGAAAGAATCACTGAAAGTGTCAGGAACACAGGAAAGGCAAGACCGGGAACACTGAAAATAAACTTCATAAATGTTTCTAAAGTTGGCCTTACTCACTTTTAACCACTAGCAGAAAAAAGGCTGTACAGAGCAACCTGTAACCTTTACAGCCCCACATATGTGCAATTTAACAGGGAGACTGCCAGCAAGCTGTAGCATATGACAATAACACCTCCCAAGATTTATAATGTTAATCCAACCAACTTCATTACAAGGACTTTAGTTCCCAAAGGATTCATGAAGGTCATTATATTTTTGAGGTAATGGGAGTAGGAGAATGTAGAAGAAGAGATAAGGCAGAGGAAAGATAAATTTTCATATGATAAAAAAAGATGTATTATTTAAGTAGTTCATTCTTCAAAATACATTACAGATTCCAAAAGCAGTGCTCTATTTCCTTTAAACGTAAACCAAAATTGTATTATAACAAACAGCAGAAGAACTGGAGGGCACCCAAATTTCAGATCAGAGGAGTGAAATAATTTGTCCAAGGAAGTAGAACCCAGGTCTTCTAGCTCCCAGGCTCATGTTCTTTCTGCTGCAGCAACTGCTAATTTTACAGCCAAGTATTTGCAACTGCTTTTCTGGTCTAGGGGAATATATATTTGCAAATTATGATTTTCTTCCCGTAGGTACTCAGTAAAAAGTCAGTTCACTTTTTCATTCAAACATGTTATCTCAACAACACGACATTTTCCAAATACTAAAACCAAAGAAATCCTTATTTTTAATAATTCTATGGGGAGGAAAAAAAGTGGTTGTAAATACTGTTAAACAAACTCAACTATGGGCTGGGGGGGAGGGAGGTGCAGGTCAGCTATATGTTCACTAGAAACCTTACCTCTTACTTGATGCACAGGAATTAGCTTCCCAGCCAGCATATCATAGACATAAAGAACCTTGCTGTGAGTACTCGTGGCTAAAACCTCTTCTCCATTAGCACTAAAACAAGCTTTAAAGATTGGAAACTTTTCCAAATAGATGCTCTGAATTTTAGGATTTGTTTTTCCATCAACCTATAAGGAAGTACAAAATATTCCTTTTGATTATTTCCACAGACCATGTAAGCTGATTGTAAACACTTTTCACTACAAGTCTTTTTATTAAAATTTATTTATTTATTTTTGGCTGCGGTGGGTCTTCGTTGCTGCACACTGACTTTCTCTAGCTGCAGCGAGTGGGGGCTACTCTTCATTGCAGTGCACGGGCTTCTCATTGTGGTGGCTTCTCTTGTTGCAGAGCATGGGCTCTAGGCACATGGGTTTCAGTAGTTGTGGCACGTGGACTCAGTAGTTGTGGCTCACGGGCTCTAGAGCACAGGCTCAGTAGTTGTGGTGCACAGGCTTAGCTGCTCTGCGGCATGTAGGATCTTCCGGGACCAGGGATCAAACCCGTGTCCCCTCCATTGGCAGGCGGATTCTTAACCACTGTGCCACCAGGAAAGTCCCTACAAGTCTTCATTTAAAAATGCATACCTGGGGCTTGCCTGGTGGCGCAGTGTCTTTCCCTGGAAAGACATTTCTAGGGCATCATGTGAGCAGAAAGGTGCCACTTTAGGTAAGATGGCAAGGAAAGACATTTCTAGGGCGTCATGTGAGCAGAAAAGTAAGAATGAGGGTTTCCCTGGTGGCGCAGTGGTTGAGAGTCCGCCTGCTGATGCAGGAGACGTGGGTTCGTGCCCCGGTCCGGGAAGATCCCACATGCCGTGCAGTGGCTAGGCCCGTGAGCCATGGCCACTGAGCCTGCGCGTCAGGAGCCTGTGCTCCGCAACGGGAGAGGCCACAACAGTGAGAGGCCCGCGTACCGCAAAGAGATCCTGCAGAAGGGAAGCAGTTAGCATCCTTCTTCCGGCCGCTGCAGGGAAAGCCTCAGAGAGGCCAAACCATCAATTCCATTCAAGAGCAGCATTAAAAAAAAAAAAAAAAAAAAAAGCATACCTGAAATAGCGATACAGCATTATCTAGTCCAGCGACCATCACAACCTGTGCACGAGGATGGAACTGCACAGACGAGATCCGAGCAGTAGTAGGACGTTCAGCATTAGCATGCTGGCAGTGCTTCATCTACAGAAAAATAAAGCTGGAATTTTATCAATTCGAATGGGTTAACATTATTTTCTTTAAAGCATGAAGACATTATAAAGTAGTTTACAATGCAGAAGAAAGTGCATTGGAAGAGTAACCAGAAGAGCACAGCTCTGCTACCAACTAGTACCCTAGTACAGTGCTTTACCATACAAGAACCCATTTTTCGGGGGCTTCCTCTACATTAAAAATGTAATTACATAAAAAACACAGTATCATATGATGTTTCCTTTGTAACCCCTGAAGATAATGTTTGTGGTAACTACATTTTCAATGGAGGTGAATTCACCCTATGAGGAGCTAAATGAACTATCTGCACAGGGTGGGGAGAGACAGAATCACTCTGTCTAATAATTTACCAAAATAAGGTCCCCTCTCACCATCTAAATTCGCATGCTACCATTTTATAATGGGGATAATTATGTCAAAGAGAGAATTGTTCATTTGGCATATATTTAACTGAAGCAAGTGCTGGGTAGGCACTTGGTTACCACAATGAACAAGTGAGACACAGTGATGAGTTAGACAGAACTAGAGTAAGCCACTTCAGATAGGATGGCAAGGAAAGACATTTCTAGGGCATCATGTGAGCAAAAAGGTACCACTTTAGGTAAGATGGCGAGGAAAGACATTTCTAGGGTGTCATGTGAGCAGAAAAGTAAGAATGAGGGCTTCCCTGGTGGTGCGGTGGTTGAGAGTCCGCCTACCGATGCAGGGGACATGGGTTCGTGCCCTGGTCCGGGAAGATCCCACATGCCGCGGAGCGACTGGGCCCGTGAGCCATGGCCGCTGAGCCTGCGGTCCACAATGGGAGAGGCCACAACAGTGAGAGGCCCGTGTACCGCCAAAAAAAAAAAAAAAAAAAAAAAA
>NW_006771640.1:244342-248334 GCF_000442215.2 Lipotes vexillifer
GCCATGGCCGCTGAGCCTGCGCGTCCGGAGCCTGTGCTCCGCAACGGGAGAGGCCACAGCAGTGAGAGGCCTGCGCACCCCAAAAAAAAAAAAAAAAAAAAAAAAACTGGAAGGAAAAATAATAATAAAAAATAAATAAAATAAAAAAATTATGTTTAACATATTAGAGATAACGAAAGGCAAGACTCAGAATTAAGCCAGAGAACTAGACTATTAAAAAAAAAGAACCAAATGGAAATTCTAGAACTGAAAAACAGTAATTAAAACTAACACCACAATGGATGGTGTTAACAGGATATCAAAATTACCTGAAGAGAGAATTAGTGGTCTGGAACAAGGATCAGAAAAAAATATCCAGA
This sequence comes from Lipotes vexillifer, assembly GCF_000442215.2. Classification (NCBI taxonomy): domain Eukaryota; kingdom Metazoa; phylum Chordata; class Mammalia; order Artiodactyla; family Lipotidae; genus Lipotes; species Lipotes vexillifer. The sequence goes on from NW_006771640.1 coordinate 244,702, forward strand.
CTAAAGTACAGAAAGCAGAAAGACAGAAAATACAGAAATGAACACAGTCTATAGCCATACCACCCTGAATGCACCTAATCTTATCAGAAAAGAACACAGAATGTCTTAAAAAATTTTTTTAACATACACATAATTGGTATCCCAGAAGGAAAGAAAGAATGGAACAAAAACAATGTGTGAAGAGATAACAGGCAAGAATTTCCAAAACTTAGAAAAGACATGTAGCCAGATTCAACAGCACCTATGAAGACCAAGCAGAATACAAAGCAAGCTAAAAAAACTGGAAAACTGCGGCAGGGGACTTGGGGGGTGGAGGTAGTGGTGAATAAATTGACAAAACAGCAACAATTAAACTCCATAATATTAAGGAATTACTACTGATTTCTGAAGGTGTATGATAATAGCATTATAGCTATGTTTAAAGGGGGGAGTACTTCTCTTTTAAAGATGCTCAATCTAGGGACTTCCCTGGTGGTCCAGTGGTTAAGACTCCGTGCTTCCACTGTAGGGGGCACAGGTTCAATCCCTGGTCAGGGAACCTGCATGCCAGTGGGCCAGTGGGGAAAAAAAAAAAAGGTAATTCAGGAAAAAAAAAAAAAGATAATCTAGTATTTACAGATTAAAAACAAATAATATGTTGGATATAACTGTGAAGCTGGGTTGTAGTCACCACTCTGCCAATAAGTATACCTTGGACAAGTCACTTCTATCGTTTTGAACTTTACTACTGTCATATGTACAATTAAGGTATTAGACTTGGATATCCCAGATAGTAACAGACTGGCTAACTGCTGACCTAATTCATTTCCTTTTTCTCCTGGGCACAAAGACAAACTATATTTCCTAGTATTGCATGCAGTTAGTGTGGCCTCACGACTGAGTTCTGGCCAATAAAATGTAGGTGAAAGTATCACGTACCACTTCCAGGACAGGACAATAAAAACTTCCCTTGGTGAGTTCTCTCTCTTCTCCTATAAGTCAACTGGTGGTCAGTATCCTAGGCAACATTGGAATAGACAGCCTGAAGATGGCAGAATGTCTATAAACTTGGGTCCCTTAAGTAGAGCATCACATTCTCACCACCTCAATTGTACTCATAGGAAAAAAAAAAATTCTACTGGATTAAGCCACTGGGATCTGGGAGATTTTCTGCTTCAATGTCAGCATAAACCTAATCTATATCTAAACTGCTGTAGTTCTATGAATGCAATATTCTAAAATGGATAATAAAATTATATTTCATGCAGGAAGGTAAACTGATGACTGAGGTTTATAATTATGCCATGTAAAAAAAAGTGACAGGATGGGACTTCCCTGGTGGTCCAGTGGTTAAGACTCCACGCTCCTAATGCAGTGGGCATGGGTTTGATCCCTGGCCTGGGAACTAGGATCCCACATGCTGCGTGGGGCGGCCAAAAAAAAAAAACAGTGACAGGACAACATGATTAACATATTTAAAAAAACCTGGAAAGATATTTCTCAAATAACAGAAGAGTTTTATATGAAAGAGAGATAAGATTATATCTCTTTGAAAGGTAGGACTACAGGGTAGGGAGGCTAAATTTCAATATTAAAAAAATTACAATTAGTTCTTAAAGAAAAGAAGAAAAGAGAAAGAAATAGTCTAATAAAGAGCACAACATTATTTGAAATATTTAAGCAGAGGCTAAATTATCATCTAACAGATGTTGTAGAGAAGTTTCTTGCAGCAGATAAAGTCGGGCTACATCACTAAGAGTCCTTCAACCTCTAAAAGTATCTGGTTGGAAACCAGAAGGTAAGTTTCTACTTAATAACAGATTGAGTTTTCTAACAGAATTATATAAAACTGGCTCCTTGTAAGGGCTCCCTATACGTGAATACCATGAAGACTGACATGGGTGGGGAGAAGGGAGGGAGAGGTGATGATGATAATCAAACAGAGGTTCATCAGATACCAAAGATGCTAAGAAAGGAGCTCCTGTATTACAATGGGAGGATATACTCTCGAGTTCCTCAAGGATTTCAGAAGTCAATTCCAAGTCTAAAATTTATAACTCCAAGAACTCAAATCAGATCTTGGCCAAACCATCCATATAAATAATATCTAAACTCAAAGATCTAAACAGCAGAAAACAGTTTTGGTACAAGTCAAACTTAAAATCTGCAGTTGAAAAATAGGTTTTTAGAAAGTGAATAATCATCTGGGCCTAACCTGACATGTGCTCCTTACAAAGACATTCCATTTCCTAGTGGATAGCTAGATCAGCTGCTCATGTCTTTGGAAGGGGCTCTGAATCAAGAAATAACACTACTACTTATTTTTTACTTAATCTATGCCATAATGTAACATAGTTCTGTTGAGGAAAAACATCATAAAATCCATCCATTATTGTCTCTACAAGTAAAGAATATGCTACTAAGTACCTCTTACACTATTGTAAAAGAGCTTCCTTCAGAGAAATGGTAGACTTTAAAACCAGACATTAAAAAAAAAAAAAAAGACGTATGTCAAACACCAGGTTTTAACAAGCCTCGTGAGAAACCTCAAACAATAACAGAACAGGAATAGGAATCTATTTACCAACTTAAACAGAAGTATCAACACTCACCATCTGAAGATGCTTTCCGCTTATTGGTTTCTGCCCAGGCAGGTACTCCCCCCATGGCATGCTGGAATCTAAGCAAAAATGTAAAAGTAAAATTTTGTAGTGACCACTGTATTTATATAGAGCTTAATACATTTCAAGAATAGAGGTCAGAGCATGAATAGAATCTCTTCCAAAAAAGTTATCATCTTTCAGAACAGAAGGGCTACTCACACAGGATAGTCCTAAATTGGTAATAACCACCTGGATACATATTTGTTGTTATTTATTTACATCTAGTTACATAGTTGTCTTATTCGCACATATCAACACACCAGATTTGGTGACTCAGTAAAGAAACAGAAATATCTTTGTGGTTATAAATCAATGCTATAATACACAGAGTAAACAAAAGAATATTAGAACATGTGTGAAAGAAAAGAACCAGATTGGTAAAATAAACAAAACTTCATCATATATCCTTTGCATAAAATGGGAGCATTTCATCCTGGAAAAAGTAAGCTTCAGGAGAAGCATGGCAGTTATATTCTGAAGGGCTGGTATTTGGAAGCCTGAAAAGAATCTTTCTGTTTAATGCAGAATCATAGACAAGTCCACCAAACTAAGCCCACTAGCCATAAATAACTAGAAAACTGGACAAAATATGTGAAACTATTTTCAGAAATTGGACAACAGGCAACATAGGACTATGATCTCTAAGAGAAGAAAAGTAACAAGGTGAGCAATGCCATTACTGGGATTTTCCCCTCAAGGCATTTTTATAAGACCCGGACACAGAGACAAGGAGAAAAAGATCAGACTTGAAAGAGGCTGAAACAACACGAACTTGAGGGGCAGTCAACTGTAGAAGAGGAAGAGACAGAGCTCCAGAAATCCGCACAGGAGTCCACAGACACTTCTTCTGAATACTAAACTGCACACTCATAGGATGAAACTCCATGAGGTCAAGCAAAGAACTACTAGGGGGCTGTAAGTTGCACAGAACCAAAACTCAGACATTTGAGTTCAACCAGTCAGAGGAAGGGTGCTTACTGAACACTCGGCA
>NW_006771640.1:248344-267634 GCF_000442215.2 Lipotes vexillifer
CAGGAAGGTCATAACTTAATAATGGGGTTAAACCAGCCTAGAATAAATGCTACTGGAGAAGAAAGCTAAAAACAAATCCTGAAAGGATCAAAGTGATTTTCAAGTCAATTAACTGCCTGCCAAGACAAAGTTCAACACACATTAAAAGCAAAAAACAAAATCCACACACTGAACAACATTCACACTGCCCAGAATCCAATCAAAATTACTAGATATACAGAGAAGCAGGAAAACATGAACCATAACCAGAAGAAAAAGCAGTCAACAGAAACAGAAATGACAGACCTGACAGAATTAGCACACAAGGACTTTAAAATAGCTAATACACATAAAAAGGAACAAAATTGTGCCATTTGCAGAGATGTGGATGGACCTAAAGACTGTCATACAGAGTGAAGTAAGTCAGAAAGAGAAAAACAAATACCCTATGCTAACACATACATATGGAATCTAAAAAAAGAAAAAAGTTCTGAAGAACGTAGAGGCAAGACAGGAATAAAGACGCAGACAGAGAATGGACTTGAGGACACGGGGAGGGGGAAGGGTAAGCTTAGAAAAAGTGAGAGCGGCATGGACATATATACACTACCAACTGTAAAACAGATAGCTAGTGGGAAGCAGCCATATAGCACAGGGAGATCAGCTCGGTGCTTTGTGTCCACCTAGAGGGGTGGGATACGGAGGGTGGGAAGGAGATGCAAGAGGGAGGAGATGTGGGGATATATGTATATGTATAGCTGATTCACTTTGTTATACAGCAGAAACTAACACACCATTGTAAAGCATTTATACTGCAATAAAGATGTTAAAAAAAATAATATCATTGATTATATTTAAATGGCGGGATTACAGGTTTTTTCCAAAGTTTTTTGTACTTGTATTCCTTCTCAGGCCCCATACTAAAACTTAATCATGTCTTCCAAGAACAATGCTCTTCCAATTCAAAATGGAAATCTGACTACCCAAGAAGCCAAAGACTGAGCAAATCAAAATAAAATACTGGTTATAAATACATCTTGGCAAACCTATAAAAAAGGACACTTACTCTTCCTTAAGTCTCTTTTGAAGCTCATCTTTTGAAAGTTTATTTTCACTGGCATTTTTCATCATATCTTTCCGAAAACGATTGTTCATCATGTCAACCCTATAAAAAAAACAGAAAACAGCATGCTTTCAATAACTTAAAGAATCAACATAAATAGTTGCTGCCTTCAGTATTTTGAGCAAACAATATAGGTCAAGATTTATAAGACGTGGAACATCTCCAATGCACATTCTCCATTCTTCCCAAAACAAAAAGGAATCTCCAGTATTTCGGATCATCTAGTTTACCCTTTGAAGAGCTATTTCAAATTCATAATTACTTATCTAGACACAGCTTATGCCATTCACCAAAATAAATTCTAGGTAAATCAGTTAAATACAAAAACAAAACAAAAACAAAAACAAAAACAAAACCGAAACCTTAAAATACAGGCAAATATTTCTCTCTCTGAAGAACTTTTTACTAAAAACAACAGAAAAAAAAAAAAAGGAAAAGAGTCATAGACTTCACTACATCAACATTAAAATATTCTGTGCATCAGACAACATTAAAACAAACTTAAAGGCAAACAAAAACCTAGATAATGTGCAATAAATTTGACATATAAAGGTTTGAAATTCTCAATATGTAAGGAGCTGATATACTAAAATCATTAATAAACAGTCTCATCTGCCATTTGCAACAACATGGATGACCCTGGAGGACGTCAAGCTAAGTGAAATAAAACAGACATCAAAGAGAAGTACTGCATAATCTCACTTGTATGTGGAACCTGAAAAGAGTAGGATACGTAGAAGTGAAGAGCAGAATGATGGTTACCAGGGGTGAGAAGATAGAAGAAATAGGGAGATGTTGGTCAAAGGGTACAAAGCTGCAGTTATGTAGCATGACTGCAGTTAATGACAGTGTTATACACTGGAAATTAGCTAAGGGAGTAGATTTCAGGGGCTCTCACCACAAAAAAAAATGGTAACCATCTGAAGAAATGGAAATGCTAATTAGTTCACGTGAGTGTAGTAAAAACTTCACCACGTATATATACAGCAAATTATCATGTTGTACACCTTATGTACAATTTTAAAAATAAAAAAACAAAATGAAAGTCTCCAGTAGACAAATACTCAAAGACGTAATAGAGACTACTTTTAAGAAAAACCAGTGACTAATAAAAAAATGTTTTCTCAACACAAGTTAGATGTTTCCTACCCTAAACTGTCACCCTAAACTGACAATGTCTGAAAAAAGAGAAATCATTGCTTTTTTTTTTTTAAAGATTTTTTTGATGTGGACCATTTTTAAAGTCTTTATTGAATTTGTTACAATATTGCTTCTGTTTTATGTTGCAGGTTTTTGGCCGCAAGGCATGTGGGATCTTAGCTCCCCCACCAGGGATCGAACCCGCACCCCCTGCACTGGAAGGCAAAGTCTTAACCACTTGGACCGCCAGGGAAGACCAGAGAAATCACTGCTTTTAAAATGGAGTGAAACGGACACCTTTCAATGGAAAGGTAAATTAGCAGAACCTCAGGGTCAGCCTGGCAGTATTTATCAAGAACCTTAAAAATGTCTGCTCTTTGACTAAGTTCATCTACCTCAAAGAATCTTTCTTAAATAATTTTAAGTAGAAAAAGATTTATGCATAAAGATGCTCATCTCAACATCAATCTATTAAAAGGAAAAATATCCAACGATAGCTATGTAAATTATGGTTAAATCATATAATGGACTATAATACATACATTTTAAAATGTTTATAAAGGTTTTTTTTTTTTAATTGGGGAAAATACTTGCAATACAATACATTCTCATCTTAAGGTACATATTGTACATTATGGCTAACTTTTTTTGGTCTTTTCTCAATTTCAGGCATTGTGTTAAGAGCTCTACATACACTATTTAATCTCAAGAGCCTTCTGATATAGTTACTATTATCTCCATTTTACACATGAGAAAAGGTAGGTTCCAAATTTGCCAATGGTCAGTTAGGAACTGGCCAAACTAGGAGGCAAACTCAGGTCTGACCCCAAACACTGTGCTCTTTTAGCTTTTCTATATAGCACAGAAGACAGAGGGAGAGATGTATGCCAACATATTAACAGTGGCTCTCCCTCAGTGATGGGATTATGAATGATCTTTGCTATACTTTCCAGTATTTTTCAAGTCTTCACGTACTCACATATTCAGAAAGAGAACTTTCTTAAAACCTGCAAAGTAACTTTTGAAGAATCCAGAGGGACTCCAGAAGAAAAATTAGGCAACCTACATCTCCTCATCTTCATCTTCTTCGTCCAACCAAACTGGCTTCTTTTGAGGTGGAAAATTATCTTTTGCTTCATTCTCCACTTCAGAGTCACCTGAGTCTTCTTGTACTTGAACCTAGAAAAGACAAAATGCCCACAACCACTGAGTCTTTCATACCCCATGGTGGCAGACTTTGCAGAATGATGGCTTGTAGAATGCTTTGTTTTTATGGTCCTCTTATCAAATTATGGGACAGAATGTTACCACAGCAAATGCTGGAGATCGAACAGAAAATGAGATTAGAGAATGGGACCACCCGTTGGACACATGAGGTAAGATGGAATAGTCAAAGAGTCAACTTGCTGAAAGGAAAAAAACCAAGGAAGACAAGTAAAAAAGGTAAGTTAATAGATGATTAAAGGAGCAGGGAAAATCACAGAACTACAGAAATCACAGGACCAAAGGCAGACACCAAAGATAAAGTAACATGATTGAATGTCATAATTAACTCATATTTCATATTCATAAACATACTTCTCCACTTTTCTTAACTGTTCTTGACCCCTTACCTCCTCAAGAAATTTTATACTATCCAAATAAGTCTAAATCTAGACCACAGAATTTCACCTGAAGTGAGCTTGAGCTTTCCCAAAACCACATGATAGAAATGTCCAAATGATTTCTACTTGCTCTATTATTGGCCTATGATCCTTCAAAGCCCAACAAACCCCACCTCACTTAAACTGTTTCTTTTCCCAAATGGGAAACTGTCACACAGTTCAGCATTTTTCCAGTAGTATTTCTCTCTCCCAACTAGATTCTGCAACCTCTCCCATAAGCACCCAAATGAGGTTCTGGCAATCAACTGATACTTGCTAGGTCTGCATTTGTTTATCAAACTGAGTAATTCTCAGTAAGGCTTTGCTTGACTACCCTATGTAAAATTTCACAGGCCCCCTCGACACACGCTTATCTCCCTTTCTTGAACGCCTTTATTTTTATTTTTCCTTCAGCACTTCACTGACATAACTTGAATTTTATCTTCTGCCTCTGCCACTAAGTATCCAAGCTCCAAGGCAGGGATTTTTGTTAGTTTTCGTCCACTGCTGTTTCTCCTCCAGTGCCTAGAAACTGCCTGGGACTCCCTATATTGAAAGAAAAGACAGGTATAGGATTAAAAAAAAAAAAAAAGCAAAAAGCATGCAAAAAAATTATAATCAATCAATCATGCAGGGTTTGCACTGCCAGGAGAAGTATCTGGCGCCAAACTGGCTCACAAATATTACTTTAATAGACGAATACACGGTCACACTCAAAAGCGGGCTTATCAACCACTCAATGTGGTTGTTAAAACAGACTCCCAGGCCTGTGCCCACGAATTCTGATTTCACAAACGAAGTGGAACCCCTGAATCACAGCAAAGTACTGAGGCAAGCGACTGAATGACCAAGAGAGAAAAAAACACTGAGTCTGGGGAGAAGACAGTGGAACTGAGCCACTGCCACTAATCGAAAGATGCTCACGATTAGTTGGCTAAAAGAATATGTGTTGAGCGCCTGCTGCATACCAGGCGCAGCGGCTCCCTCGGGGGCGGAGAAAGGCGCGGTCTCCGCCCTCCCGGGACATTCAGTCTGGCACCCCGCGGCGCCCGCATTCCCGGTTCCCTCCCACCTGAACGCTCCCCTGCGCCACAGGTCGCCCAGGCTCCGCCCTCGGAGGCACACCGCCCACCAAGCGCCCAGCCCGCACGCCGCGGCCTCCCTCACCCGCGGGCCCCGCAGACGCCGCAGCAGCGCGTCCTCGTCGTACTCGACGTCGCCGAAGACCAGCTCCTCCAAGCACCGCTCCACGGCCGACTTGTCCTCCTCTAGCGTCTGGCGGTTCCGCTGCCGGAGCCGTCCCTCCTCCTCGGCCGCGACTACGGCGGCCGCCGCGCGCCGCCGGGCCGGTGATTTCCGCTGAAATGAAGGAGCAGCCTTTTGGAGCGGCCCGTCCGGCCCCGTGGCTCTATCGTCCGGCCTCATTCGGGTCTTCCGGTCTGGTCTCGCTCCGGCTCTCCGGTCCGGTCTCGCTCGGCTCCTCCGTTCCGGCGGCATGGTTCGGTTTGAGAAGGAACGCAGGTGCTCACGTGGATCCTCACTGCGCGTGCGCCGAGACCCTCACTTTCCGCAGCGGCTGAGGCCACAGGGGGCCGGAAAGAGGCTGCACCGCCCTGTGAGCACGTGACCAGCACTGTCCCCCTTGTGTAACGCCCATCCCCTCACGAGCCCCTCCCCGTGTGGGAGTTCCTCCGAGAGAACCAATCTTCCGGGTGGAGGGGGAAGCGGTGTGACGGGAGTGGAAATTTTTTTCCAACACAACTTCGCAGCTGCAATTGATTGAAAGGAGCGCAAGGAAGCCAGGGTATAAACTGAGATGACAGGCTAAAACTGCTACTCTTCTTCCTAACTTTTTAACCACTCGACTTACACGAGCCCAATCGCCTTTTCCACCCCTTCGTCTTGGTACGGCCCTTGGAGTACGGAGCCTGCAGAGGGTCCCACGCTGGAAGACAGAGCGGAGGGTATGTAGGGAAGTGGGCCAATCGGGGCGCGGGTCACGGCGCAGGCGCACTGGGGAGGGAGGGCTATGCTAATGTTGTTGATATCCTGGGGCCACCCGAGTTAAAGGGGGGAAATCCGGGGGCTGCCGCCGCCGCCACCGGTCTGGGCCCAGTCGGGGCCCCCCTGTAGTCGCCGTAGTCCCGGGGAGAGGCGCCTGCCCCCAGCTCGGGAGGGGGCGCCGCGGGCCCGGGGAGCACGGACAACCCCTACCCATGAGGCCCTGATGGAAAACACAAAGGATCTGGTGAGAGCCGAGCGCGGCATCTGCTTTGTGTGCCAGGTGGGGGGGACGCCGGCAGCCCCCCGACCCCAGGAACCCCTGCAGCCCCCTGACCCCGCTCCCAGGCCTGCTTCTCCATCCCACGCCCCCTCCACCTCCGGAGCCCCCCTCCCCCTACCGGCCGTTGAACGATTCGGGGGTTCCCCTCCCCCCACCCCCGGACTCATCAGGGTTCTCTCTATCCTCTTTACTTTTCGGAAGAAAAATTTTAGAAGAAAGTTCTTTTCGTTCCGGTCCCCCGTCCCCCTTCAGCTCTGGCTGGGGGAGAAAGGCTGGATTTGAGACTTCCTTTTTTGGCCGCCCAAGAATCGGGGAGTGGAGTCCTCATTTCTCCCAAGGGGGCAGAGTTTTGGTGCTTTGCAGGGGAAGGCGCCTCTCCGCTGTGGGGCAGGTGCCACGAGGCGTTTCGCACGTGGAGGTGGAAAAATTGAAAGGGGGCGGGGTGGGCACGTGTGGGATGGGAGAGGTGGGAGTGGTGATTGGGAAGCCGCCGCCTATTTAAAAGGATTCTAAGTCGGTGGGCTTTTACGACCGTTGCGTTCTCTTTTGTGAAATAAGAATCCTAACATTTCAGAGTCGGAAGAGACATTAGAGGTCACCCAAAGCAGCCGTCCCCTGTGCAGCCTCTCTGACAAGTGGTAGGTAGCCTGGCCTCTGCCTAAACCCCTGCAAACACTGAGCACTCGCTGCTGCCGTGGAAAGCCCTTGCCGTTCAGTTCTGATTGTTGTTTGCCTATACCCTCATTAGACTCTTTAGACTCATTCGTGTCCTTATTAAGTGGATTCCCTTTTTACTTCTCAAAATTTCTCTCACCACCCACTGCTCATTGGCCTATATTTTGTGTGCCAGGAAAGAACAGCAGGGAAGTGGGGGAAGGAGGGCTTGAGGGATAGTGAGGGCCACCTGAAAACTTTGTTTTGTCACATGTGTCAGTTCAAATGTGCTGGCTTCTATGTCTGAGAATGGTTGATATTTTTCTACAGGAAGTTTGGGAAATAGGATCTGGGAATTTCATGGCTGTTTTCTCTCACTAGTGCATCTTTTTAAAGTTAGAAATTTCAGCATCCTATCTCAAAGCACATTTCTCATTGCCTAAATCACTTTCCCTAAGGGATGCCTAAATTGCCTCTTGGAGATAGTGCCGAAGCTGTTAGAAAGCATCTCCTGGTAGAGGGATGATCAGAAGAACTACACTCCCCTCCACCACCTCCTTTTGACCTGTATTTTCCTTTCAAGCTGGGCTTCCTGCTTGGGGCCCCTCCTTCACAATACTTTTTCTTTTTCATTTCCAATTTTTAATGAGATATGAAATTTTTGCAACACTTTAATATTTGCCTAGAGTTTGCAATATTTTTCATGCTTCTTGTATTAGTATACATCAGTTGTCACTCGGTGGTTTAGATAGTTCAGTTCTGCTATTGTCACTTAGCATTTTTCTAATATTCTCCTTCATTTGGTGAGCTATTGCTGCTTCCAAGAGAAGTTTTATTGTCATAGGAATCTTGGGGGCACATGTTTTCCTCTTCCTAATATGGTGAAGTGGGAGTCGAGACGTAACAGATAAAATGTAGAGGTAATGAATCTAGTATAAAAGCCAAAGAGTAAATTTAACTTTAAACTCCCAGTCCCCCGGTTAAAATGTTAGAGCACAGAAATTGTTTTCTCTCCCCCTTTTATGACTTGGAGACTGTTGCTCTGCTCTAATGTGCTTACACTGTATTTTTTTTTCATTTGTTTACCTGTACACCAATGAGTGTTTAGAAAGAAAATAGATGTCTTTTTTTGCACCACCTCCTTCCCTGAATAACAAGTAGCTTCTACTTATGTAGAACCCCATACTCCACGCTTCTGGGTGCCTTGCAAATTATGGCAAAAACTGGCTTGAATAAGTATCTGTTCATAAGTGTCTTATGTTGAAACATGTTTTTTAACTGTCCAGTTTTTAATTTTGTACACACTTCGACATGTGATATTTTCTCTAAATCTAGTCACTGAAAGTTAACATGGGAATGAATACTAGATACTGATAAAAGTTAATGGAGCTGCATAGTTCTGTCTTGAAAGTTTTCATTAACGTGAAATTCCCAAGTTCCTGTTCACTTTAAACATGAACTGTCATGACTTAAGCTGACTGACTTTGGAGACGTTTGCATTCTAAACATACTAGACAGGAATGACTGGTTTTATTTTTAAAGAAGACACTACTGTATATTTTTATGGCTGGTTATATGTTGATTGAATTAGTGTCTAAACCTTTTCTTAGATGTTCAGAGGCTTCAAATCCTCAGTTTCATCAGAAATTAAAACTATTTAAATTGTTTTAAATGTAACATAGTTGTCAAAGGAAGGTTAAACTATAGCTTAGAAGTGAAAACAACCTATTAATGTTATAAATACAAAACCAGTGGATTACTGAAAGCCATGAGTTCTCAGTGATTTGAGTGACCACATCCTAAAATTAGACAAGTCACTATTCTTTTGGTTGCTCTTTGTTTCTCAGTTTTTCATCTTTAAAATGTTTGCTAAGTAAGATTTAACTTTTTCATATTTATAATGTTAAGGTAAGCCAATTATCATTAGTTTCAGAGTTTCAGATCCAAAAGAAAGATAAAAACATCAGGATGGTAAAAGAGGAAGGAGTTAATAGTTAAACTAAGATTATGCCTCCTAACACTAGGGTATTCTTAACTGTCCAAGGCTACTTTTAATTTTATACAAAAATTGCAGATTGTTTGACTTAAGTCATGAATTTTAAATAAACCTTTGTTTTTTTAGGATTTTTTTCCCACAAATTTCAGATTTCTCTTCTTACTGCAACCCACAAGGAAGGGTGGAAAGAAAACAATTCCCATTTGAATAAACCCTAAATTTATGGGGATGAAGTGATACAGTATGAGGGACACTGGCAGATTAGGTTAGCATTTCAATTCTGCCACTAAATAACTTCATATGCCTTGTTGGACAAGATTCTGTGCCTCAGTTTTCTCATCCTTAGAGTGGAAAGGTTGGTCTAGAATTAACATTATCCAATAGAACTTTCTGCAGTGATGGAACTGTCCTATATCTGTGCCATCTGTATGGTGGCCACTAGCCACATGTGGCTGTTGAGCACTTAAAAGGTAACTAGTGTGGCTGAGGAACCCAATTTTCAATCTGATTTAATCAGGTGTAAATTTAAATAGCCACATGTCTGCCACACTGGACAGATAATAGAACAGTGTTTTCCAAGCTTAGCTCATCACCACAATCACCTTTTGGGGATCTTATAAAAATACAAAACCTCCCTCTTGTGGGTTATCAATCAGTAGGTCTGCGGTGGAGCCTTCTTCAGAAAGGTTTATCAGATTGGTTAGAGCAATACTGTATGAGAAGATTTCTGAGCTCCCTTCTAGTTCTCACTTTAGTATTGATAACTTAAAATGTAATGTAGTAGAAATGAGCTACAGACAAAGTTGGCAAACTGGCCAGGCTCTGCCTCTGCCACCTCCTGACCTGTGATCTTAACGCAGGTTGCCTAATCTCTTCAGGCTTCATTTTCCTCATCTAAAATAAGGGCCAGTGATAAGCTGTGCCTTCCTCCCAAGGTTTCCGTAAACCTCCAGTCAGATGTGATGACCACTGTATAAGAAAATGGGAGCTGCTATAAATGATAAAATGTTAAGATATCTATCCAGAATCGCTTTTTCTTATTTCCCTTTTCACTGTATTATCTAATTTCTACTTATATTGTAAAAGTAGTTGTATTCAATACGCATTAATTAATTTAGTAATTTCTTGTTGTCTCAACTATTTGGCTGTAGTTTATAGTCTAGTTTTAGGATGTGCATATTAAGTTTAACACTTTTTTGTATTTCTAGTGCTTAGCATAATGATTTGTATATATTGCTCAGTAAATGTTGGATAATACTATCTATTACTTTACTATTAGACTTCAAAATTTTAATTAGCTAGTTTCAGATTATTTTATACACCAGAGAAATAACCCCCTTGTGTGCACATGTGTGTTTAACTCTATTTCAGTTGTTCCATTATTAATACCCTATAGTGTTTATTGTTAGTGATTGTGTATCTTTTGAGCAACCAGCTCCAAATATATTTTTAAAAGATAAACACCAAGAGAATGTCATCATTTTGCATCAGTATTTTTAGGTATATCAAATCAAGATGATGCTGAATAACCTATTTAACTTATTTTTGCTACATTAACGTTATAAATGCTCTTGTTTGATTACTTAACTTACATTTACACTTCAGCCCAGCCTTAATATGAATTCAGTTATTTGGAGTAGAATTGATAGCTGATAATGAATGATCTCAAAGACCCTCTCGGTTACTGTATTTCAGACTTAATTTTGACGAGGTCATCTTATTTTTAATTAGCTTTTCAGGTTCATACTTAAGGATTCATAACTTTCTTCTGAAGAACTGAAAGCGCATTCATGTGAATTATTTTATTTTTCAAACATCCTTCCTGTGTGGTAAGTGGTGTTTTCCTTATTTAGAAGAAAGGGAAACTGAGACCCAAATAATTGTTACATCCAAAGTCCTAAGTAATAGAACCAGGACTTGAACCCAAAGAGATAGAAATTTGTATTTTTTATATATCAAAGATAGCTTCCCTTTGCTCACTGTTGCTTTAAATCTTAGAGTATTGTTATGTAGAACATTGTCCTCTCCTGTCCTTCTCTGGGTACTTTTCACTTTCTCTAGGTGGGATATTCAGGATATTATTGCTTTCAGTTTCGATGACTGTATTATTGACATGGACTTCCTCTTTCACGTTGAGCTTGTGGGAAACAAAACCCCAACAATCCCAAATCCTTACCATTTATTTTTCTCCTAATAGTAAGCTTAGAAAGCCAGAAGGCCCTTCTGTTTAGCCCAGTGAATTGTATCTTGATAGTGGTATGAGTAAGAGCTCAGTAGCTCTTACTGAGTCCAGTCATCATAGAGTATCTGTTAATTCTTACTTTGAACTTTGTCAGTTCACACATACAACTTTCAGACTTAAGGTTCTAGAAAACTTATATTCCATGACTAAATATAAAACTTTGATAATTATATGGGTCACTGTACCCTGTTAGTGTGGATAATGGAGAATTGGTTAACTTTTGATTAGTTTATTCGTGTTGAAATTATGCTGTTAGTACTTGGTTGCATATTTATATGTGCTTGCATTTAGAATCTCAAATATTTTCTGTAAAATTTCTCCTGGAGAGGTTTACACTTTTATTGCAACCTGTGGGGTGATTATACAAATAAGTTAATGGTTATACTTTTTAATTCCTTTGTAGATTTTATAAGGAGGAAGGTTCATCAGGGTTACAGTCACGGTAGGAAAATGAAATTCTACTGCAATTTATGACTTCTTCCTACATTTTGTCACTCTAAAAACTTCTTTTTTGTTTTATTTTTCATTATAGAAGTGTTACATATTTACTGTTTTAAAAAAAAGAAAATGAAAAATATGGAAAAGTTAAAATTATCCTCCCATCCCATTCTCACACTGTTAACAGTTTAGCTATTCCTTCAGGATCTTTCTAAATGCATGCATAAACAAACACAGATATATCAATCTGTGCATATACCAGCATATATTGTTTCTTTTAATAAAAAATGAGTCATATTATTCGTATTTGGCAATTTACTTTTTTTCAGTATTTCAAATACTTTTTACTCAGTATTTTACCTGTAGTAAATCACCCCCCTACTGATGGTTAGATTGCCTTCAGTTTTTCACTATTACATTATTGCTGCAAGAAATATCCTTCCACATGGATTCTTGTGTCCTATGAGTATTTCTGAAGGACAGATTCCTGAAAGTGGAATTCCCTGGTCAAAGGCATGCTCATTTTTTTTTAGAGTTTTCATAAGTAATACAAATTGCCTTCCAAAAAGATGGCATATATTTGCCTTCCTACCAAGTGTATATGAGTGCTTTTTCTCCCATACATAAATTTGCCAATGCCAGATATCATCAGTCTCTCAATCTTTTACCAATTACTGAATTTTTTAGAGGTACTTTATACTTTATAAAAATTAACTTTTATTTTTATAAAACTAATGCATGCACTTGATAGTACCATGTAAACAATAATAGAAGTGTACCCCCAGAAAGGATCCCTTGCAGCAATCTTTTTTTCTCTTCCCAGTTCAGCTTTCATGAGACAAGTACTTTTTTTTTTTGGCTGTGCCTCATGGCATGTGGGATCTTAGTTTCCTGATCAGGGATCAAATCCATGCCCCCTGCAGTGGAAGCACGGAGTCTTAACCACTGGACTGCTAGGGAAGTCCTGAGACAACTACTTTTAATTCTTTTATCTTTTTGATCTAATATCCATCTCCATAATTGTAAATATTAGACTTCCATTACCTGATGTATGAATTTTAGGTATTATATTTTGACTTCCTCTGTGCTAGTTGAGGAGTTACCATATATGCCCTAATATTAGGCAAGGTTTCACCACCTGCAGTCATCCCATCACCTTATATTCAAAGCCTTGAGTAGTCACCTAACATGATTTTTCAGTTTTATTTTGAAGAGCAGTGTGTTCAGAATGGCACATTACCTGAAACAGTTTTATTTGATATTTGTTTTCTGTGCTTACAGAAGTTAAGAAAGAAAGAGAAAGGAGGTTAAAATTGAACATAGATTTAAGATAATTCCCTTGATTCATATTGCTAGTGTTCATTTTAGCTCTATGACCTTGGGCAAATTACTTAATCCATTTGAACCTCTGCTTCCTCATTTGTAAAAAGGGAGTAATAATATTTGTAAGGATTAAATGCATTGCTACATATTAAGTGCTTAGAATGTCCCTAGCACATATTAAGCATCCTTTAAGTTGTATGACTTATATTAGTTGTATTACTAATCTTAACAGACTTTTTACAAATAAGTAGCAAAAGTATTTCATAAGGTACTGTGGAATTTACAAATAAACTCCTGTAGAGAAAATGTGTTTCTAAACCAAATTAGATGAAAATGAACAAGACTTACTCTGGAAAACTGTCAAGTGATACAAAAAGTGAATCTAATGTGTGACAGGGGAAGTGTTTCAGAAAATGGCAAAAGCAATATTTCTAAGATAATATGTTCTAATATACTGCTTAAACATGTATGTATAGACTTCTAAGTCTGGAGAACAGTGGCAGAAGCCTGATGCAATTTTCCCACCTACCTACCTATAAACCAATAAACAAGCATGTATAAATCACACACCACCCCTGCCTTCAGCACTAAGAAACAGATTACCACAACCTTCAAATTACCTATAAGCAGAGAAATCAGATTCCAAGAGCTCCTCCTGCCCATATGAAGAGTGGGAAAGGGAAGTCTTAACAGGTTTGTTGAAAGAGTTTAGGGACATGGAAGGCTTAGATGAAGCACAAAAATACCACTTCCAAAAGAGAAATTCATCACTTAAGTTCCAAAATACTGAACACAGGTTTGAAATCTGATAGTTCACAGTTCCAGCCACGTAGAAGAGCTTGAATGCAAACAATACCAGAATTGGTAAGCTGCAATTACCAGTGCTTCATAGGGAAGGAGTGAAGACATGGAGACTTGGAGTCATGGATAAAGAGAAAGAAGGAAGAGGAAAAAATTAATAATCTTAAAGAGAAAGAAAGAGGATGTTCTTTAACTAGGAACTCTGACTGTGAAATGAATAGAAATAGAAAAGAATGGATCACATCCATATAGAACTTCTCTGAGAAGAAACAGTGTGAGTCAAAGCATATCAGCTGATGAATATCTCTCCTTCTCCCCCAAAAAATGAAATCGTGAGGCAGAAGAAAATTGACACAATAAGACTCAAAATGAAATAAAACATCTTCAAACCATATTTGGAGATAAGGGTAAAAAAATACCTTCACTCAGAAATATAACACAGAACGGAAAGGGACAAAAAACAGGATGAAATAAAGTCAGATTAGATTAAACTGAGAAAGTAGAAGGAAAAAAATTATATCAGAAATAAAGACTAAGTTACAAGTTTCCCAACAAACAATAGAGTCAAATGCAAATGTGATAAAAGACATAGAAGAAAAACAAAACTAAGAGAATGAAAATGACAGTTTTAGTGAAAGGTGGGTACAAAAATTCTCACATGTAATTGGTGTCTCTCAAGAAGGCAGAGGAATAAAAGCATAACATTTA
Source organism: Lipotes vexillifer (assembly GCF_000442215.2). Taxonomy (NCBI): domain Eukaryota; kingdom Metazoa; phylum Chordata; class Mammalia; order Artiodactyla; family Lipotidae; genus Lipotes; species Lipotes vexillifer. Next base: position 262,676 of record NW_006771640.1, read on the forward strand.
AACGCATAATCAAGAAAACTTTCTGGAAATAAACAATCTGAATCTTGAATATATGAAAAGTTCATACCAGAAGATAAACTCCAAGATATATTGTAGTAAAGCTATACAGCTTTAAAGTTTCAGAAAAATTCTCAGGGCCTCCAGGGTAAAAAGATGAAGTGACTTACAAGGGCCAGAGAATTAGTCTGTTATTGGGTTTCTCAAAAGCAACATACACAGCAAGAAATAGTGGCGCATCGCCAATTAAAAATATTTTCAAATTGCCTTAGAAAAGCAAAACCCACTTTATAACGTACAAAAGGCCCTTAAAACAGTAAAAGTAAAAGAATGAACAAAGATATACCTGGCAAACAAATAATAAGAAAACAGGATTGGCAATGCTGATAACCGAAAAGCATTGAACAAGACAAAAGAGGACAGTTTATAATGCTACAACCACAATTCACAACAAAGATACAATAGTTGTATATATGAACCAAATAACAGCAACAATCTGTGTAAATCAGAAGCTATAAAAAATGCAAGTAGTGAAAAGCACTAAAAATTGGAGACTTTAATACTCTTAGCACAAGATAAGTGTTGTAGACAAAAAATAAGGTCATAAAAGATCTAAACCACATAATAAGGCAGATCATCAGGTATATCCATTGCTACATCCTAGTAGACACTATATTTCAAACACAGACTATTCATAAAAATTGTTGCTAAATTAGGAAAACATCAGTAGGTTCCATTCAAGAAAGCAAAAGCAAAACCAAAAAGCAAAAGGGCACTTCCATCTTGAAATTTAGAAACCTTCTATTATATGTTAGAAAGCCTTGTGCAAAAAAGTTCATAGCAGTTTTATTCATAGTATTCAAGTCTGGGTGGAGAATGGATAGACTAATATATTGATAAAGTTCAGTTTCACTCAGCAGTAAGAAGCATTGAACCATTATACATGCAATAACATGGATAAATCTCAAAATGTCCACATAGTTTTATTCCATTTATGTAAAATCTTAAATATGTGCAAAATTAAGCAATTGTGCTAAAACTGGGAGGAGGAGAAAAACTGTGAAAGGACATGAGGGAGCTTTCTAGAGTGATAGAAAATTTCAGCATCTTGATTGAACTTGAAAAGTTCAGCATCTTTGATATGCATTCAAAATTATGCCTCAATTTAAAAAAATCAACTTTTGGATAAACAGGGAATGCAAACAAATTACAGAGTTTCTAAAAAGTAATAATAATGGGGCTTCCCTGGTGGTGCAGTGGTTAAGAATCCACGTGTCAATGCGGGGGCCATGGGTTCGAGCCCTGGTCCGGGAAGATCCCACATGCCGCAGAGCAACTAAGCCCGTGCACCACAACTACTGAGCCTATGCTCTAGAGCCCATGAGCCACAACTGCTGAGCCCGTGTGCCAAAACTACTGAAGCCCACGTGCCTAGAGCCCATGCTCCACAACAAGAGAAGCCACTGCAATGAAAAGCCTGCGCATTGCAACGAAGAGTAGCCCCTCCTTCCTGCAACTAGAGAAAGCTGCACACGGCAACAAAGAACCAAAACAGCCAAAAGTAAATAAATAAATAAATTTATAAGTAATAATAATGAAAATGCTACGTACATACCAGAATCTGTGGAATACGTTTAAAGCAGTGAGCAGAGGAAAATTTGTACTCCTAAATTATCAGCTGTTAAAGGAAAATTCAAAAGTAAATTCTAAAGATTTTGTTGGCTTTATCAGCAGTTGATACATTGGGCAACATCCAGTCTAGCAGGTAGAAAGGAGCTCCAAAGAGCTGCAGAAGGCCAAGAGATTTTGATAGACCAAAGTGAGCAGGAGGAACAAGGAAGTTATACTGGGCATTTGCTGATTCGTTAAAATGGAGTTACTGGCCTTAATGGAGCAAAAGGAAGTCTTGGAGCTGGGTCAGGTAACTTGTGCTGATAGATTGACTTAGGCTTATCTTTTTCTGGAAGAGCTGAGTGTAGAAAACTAACCACTAAATTTTGGCTTTCTGACTTGGGGCTTAGCATGATCAACTCCACCTTGGGCCTAATCCGGTTACTTTAGCATAGTAAAAATAGAAGATTGAAAATAAATAATTCCCAACTCAGAAACAAAAAGAGCAAAGCAAAACACACAAAAAAAGGGAATAATAGATAAATGTAGAAGTTAATGAATTAAAGAACAGAAAAACTATACATAAAATTGATGAGTCAATCCTGGGCCTTTGTGGGAAAATTCACAAAGTACATAAACCACTAGCTAGTTTAATCAAGGGGGAAAGGAGAATGCACAAACATACAAAATAAGAAATAAGGGAATAACTTGATACAGAAGAAATTGAGAAAATCGTACACAACTATTTTGCACACACTGTGCAAATAAATTTGAAAATCTAGATGAAATGGATTATTAGGAAAATACAGTTTGAGAAAACTGACCTCACTAGAGAGTTTCTTAAAAACTTAGGTAAATTTCTCTATTTCTTTTATGGAAATTATCAAGGAGCTATCCCACAAAACACCAGGCCTGAGTGATTTCACAAGGGAATCTGCAAAACCTTTAGGTAGCATGTAGTCCCAATGCTACACAAATCATTTCAGACCATAGAAAATGAAGGAAAACTTTCTAATTATTTTTATGAAGCAAGACTAATACTGATTTCTGAACCTGATAAAGATGGTACAAAAAAATGAAAATTAGACATTTATGAATATCAGTGCAAAATCCTAAATATTGTGCAATCTCTTAACACTATATTCAAATACATTATGATGAAGTGAGGTTTATAGTAGCAGTACAAGAATGATTCAGTATTTGGAAGTTTGTTGATATAATTTACCATATTAATAGCTCTAAGGAGAACAGTCATGTTCTCTTTTTACATGTTGGGAAAGTCTGTGACAAATTCAACACCTATTCCTAATAAAAACTTTTAAGAAAACAGGAATGGATAGATCCTTCCTTAACATGATTTTCATAAATACACATGCACACTCACATACATACATCAAAACATCTTAATCCTGGGGCTTCCCTGGTGGCGCAGTGGTTAAGAATCTGCCTGCTGGTGCAGGGGACACGGGTTTGAGCCCTGGTCTGGGAAGATCCCACGTGCTGCGGAGCAACTAAGCCCGTGCGCCACAACCACTGAGCCTGCACTCTGGAGCCCATGCTCCGCAACAAGAGAAGCCACCTCAGTGAGAAGCCCGCACACAGCAATGAAGAGTTTCTTCCCACTCGCTGCAACTAGAGAAAGCCCATGCAGCAACGAAGACCAACACAGCCAAAAATAAATAAATAAATAAATGAAGCAAATGCAAAAAATACAGTTAGGAAAAAGAAAATTATAAGCTCAGTGGGAAAGAGAAAAGTTTCTTTGCAAGTGACATGATAGTGTATCTGGAAAGCCCTAGAAAATCAATGATAAAACTTTCCAAATAATTTAGCAAGATTGCAGGATATAAAATAATAAATCTAAGTGTACTTAGTCAATTCAACAATATAACAAAAGGGAAAATTGCATTTACATTAGCCACGAAAAATAAAATACTTAAATTCATAAGGATTTTCTTTCAACAAGAATTGTTCGAAAGCCTATATGATGCAAACTATACAACATTTCTTGTTCTCAGTTAAGACATTTCAACATTATGAAGATTCTGAAGTTAGTAAATCTAATGAGGCCCTAATAAAAATACCCAACAATTTTTTGGTATAGAACTAAGCTAGTTAATACTGAAGTTCATTTGGAAAAATAAAACATGCAAGAATATCAAAGCATTAAAGGAAAAATATTGGGGGAGGATGTCTAGGTCTACCAGATTTCAGACTATACTAGGAAGGCTCTATAATTTAAAAAGGAAGCTATTGGCACATGAATAGACAGACCAATAAGATAGTATAACGTTTAGATATGTACACAACTACATATGGAAATCTAAAACATAAAGTGGTATTTCAAAGCACTGTGACAAAAGGGACATTTTAGTAAAAAGCGATGGTACAACTAGATAGTTGGGAAAAGATAATATTAGGGCCATTGTTTATATCATACATAAGAATAAACTCTAGGGGCTTCCCTGGTGGCGCAGTGGTTGAGAGTCCGCCTGCCGATGCAGGGGACACGGGTTGGTGCCACGGTCCAGGAAGATCCCACATGCCGCGGAGCGGCTGGGCCCGTGAGCCATGGCCGCTGAGCCTGCGCATCCGGAGCCTGTGCTCCGCAACAGGAGAGGCCACAACAGTGAGAGGCCCGCGTACCGCAAAAAAAAAAAAGAATAATCTCTAAATGGATCAGAGATGTAAATAACAAAATATGGGTGAATTTTTCTATACCATGGTATAAAGGAAATTTTTCTGTGACTCAAGGTACAATGAAAGAAAATACTGATAAATTTTATTACATTAAAAAAAATTTATTTAATTGTATGGCAAAAAACTCCATAAAATCAAAATTTGCCGTATATAACAGAGATAAATTTAGGGTAAATTCCTAAATACAAAGAGTTTTGAAAAAACATTTAAAAGATTAAAAACACTTAAAGAATAAAGGGCAAGAGATAAGAACAGACAAGTCCACACATATACAGAAAGGTACAAAAATGGCTTAGAGTAGAACTATACTGGTTTTTAATACCAATCCTCACTAAAAAGAATGAGAGCTCCTTGGAGAAAAGGTTGATTTAGGAGCTGGAGCAGTGTAGGGTTTAAAATGATCCTAGAATATCTTGATATTCCAGAAAGTAAGGTGCTGCTCAAAAATTGATGTGGGCATGTCAAAATGACATGGGAGTCAGTTCAAGGGGATCCTAGTAGCCAAATCTGGGATAATCTGAACCCCCAAATAATTAAAGACAAATGAATTATGAACTATGGGGGCGGGACGGGGAAATAGGAGTTAGTGAACTCATACTGATAATGAGTAGGTAGGTAGATACATAAAGGGGATGATGAGAGTTTCCTGCT
>NW_006771640.1:267644-306641 GCF_000442215.2 Lipotes vexillifer
TAAGAGAGCACTAGCACTAGAAAATCATTTTGCAGACATCATAATGTTTGGTTCTGCAGGAGTTATTGGATGCTAAATTTAGGGATGAGGGGGGTAGAATTTCAATGAGCAACTGTATTAGTTTGTTTTAAATGTGTCCCCAAGATTGCTTATTAGTTGCAAGGAGAAATATGGTAAGTATACTGGAAAAACTGGACAACACCTTGGCAGGGTGATCAAAATGAACATCACCACTGAGGGGCAGATATGTATCTTGTGCCTCTGGATGTAATACTCTTGAGAAGGATATATCACTTATGTAGTATTATGGGCATATATAACCTGAAAATGAGGAAACTTCAGATGAACCCCAAATGAAAAGCATCCCATTAAAAAGAGGAGAGGTCTTCCCAGCATTGCTTGGGTCTGGATGTAGGTGTTTCCCCAATTGGTGCTGTATGCACTTTTATTTCTATCTATATATATATTGCTTGTTCTCCCAACTTGGTGATGTAAGTTCTCCCAAATTGGTGATGTATGTACATTTATCTCTGTCTCTCCCTCTCCCTCCCTCCCTCCCTCCCTTCCTCTCTCTCCCTCTCTCCCTCTCTCCCTCTCTCCCTCTCTCTCTCTCTCTCTCCATATATATATATATATATATATATATATATATACACACACATATATATATGTTGCTTGTCCTTATATTGTAACTTACTACTAATATAATAAATTTCCTTATTTCTTGCTTATTAAAAAAAAAAGGAGAGGAGGCCTACATTCTCCAAAAACAGTCTTCTAGATTAAAGGAAACAAATACAACATGTGATGCTGGACTGGAGGGAAGAAATTCTATAAAGGACATTGGGTCCATTGAAACATGGATGGTAAATTAGGGCAAAGTATTAACGTTAAATTCCCTGAAACTAATAACTGTGCTATAGTGATGAGAGAATGTTTATATTCTCAGGAAATGCACACTGAAGTAGTTTGGAATAAAAAGACATGTATGGGACTTCCCTGGTGGTTCAGTGGTTAAGACTCCACACTTCCACTGCAGAGGCCATGGGTTTGATCCCTGGTCAGGGAACTAGGATCCTGCATGCTGCTGCCAAAAAAAAAAAAAAAAAATTGTATGCAACTCACTCTCAAATGGTTCAGAAAAACATCTATATATTTCGAGAGAAGAATAAAACAAATGGAGCGATTTTTTAGTAATTGGTGAATCTGAGTAGAATACACAGGATTCCTTTGTACTATATTTCCAGCTTTTCTGTAAATTTGGAGTTATTTCCAAGTAAAAAGTTTTTTTTTTTAAAAAAAAGGGGGAAAAAAGACTACACTGACATACCATTTTCATCCAGCATATTATATGGCAAAAAAAAAAACAAAAAAAACCAAAAAACTCCCAGTATTGCTGGAGCAAATACAAAATGGTAAAATTTCCATGGAGGGGAATTTGGCAATATCTAACAAAACATTCACCATTCTACCCAGCAGTCACACTTCTGAGAATATACCCTGAAGTTATACCTCAAACAATTTATATACATATATGTGTATATGTATATATATATGTTCATTGCAGCAATATTTGTTATTGCAAAACATTGAAAACTATTGTGTCCAAATGAAATTGATTGAATAAACATGCACACAGTGGAGAACTGTGCAGCTTAAAAAGGAATGAGGAAGATGTCTGTGCCTTGAAACGAAGTGGTTTCCAGGATGTGTTTCTAAACTAAAGGACAGAGGAATTTAGTATGTGGCCTTTTGTGTAAGAAAGAAGAGGAAATAAGGAAGCATAAATATACCTGTTTACCTTTTTAAAACATGCACACATAAGAAAGATGAACCAGAAAGCAATAAAGTTGGTTACCCACCTACAGGAGACAGTGGCGAGATAAGGGAAGGAAATATTTCTCCAAGTTATACCTTTTTGTATAGCTCTTTATATTTGAAAGCAGAGTGATTTTTTGATAGTCCCAATAAATGAAATTAACTCAATAAGGATGTCAAGGGAGACTAAAACCAAAAGCAAACCAAAACTGACTTATTTCAAACTGACAATTGAAGGAGGGAGAAATAGCTAATCCAAGTAACTGTAAAACTCAGTACTCTGTTCCTCAGTTTGAGGAGAAGGGACTACAAAGAAATTCTGAACTCAAAAGTTCGTTTTTGTAGCAGTATGGATGTTATGCTCTGAAACTATTTAAATATATAAAAGGATGGAGCAAATGAATAAATGTTAATTTTGTTGGAAGCCAGGGTTTTCAATAGAAGAAGAGAGAGACAAATACAGATGTGAGAAGGTAAGGAAAAGCCCTGTGGGGATGGATTCTAATTGGAGGTGTAAGTGTGAACTCATGATTTTGAAAATACATTGTATATACATAAGTCATATGTCACATACATGTGTGCATATATATTCCAACTCATGCACTGAAGGGCTCCAGAAGCAAAGAGTTACCCCAGTAGCAATGAACACATGGACCACCTAGATCTTTATTTCTAACATTCCTAGTAAAAGAAACCAAGGCTCTTTGGAGAAATGGTTGATTCCAGAGCTGAGACAGGAAAGTGAGATAAGCCTAGAATGTCTTGTTATGCCAGAAAGCAAAAAATTATTCAAAAATGATTGCGGGAGTTAACTCAGGAGTCATGCTGATGAACTTAACTCGGATAAGAAGTGCCCAGTTCAAGGTAAGGAAGTATGTTATACTTCCTTGTTTAAATATCTGGATTTTGCCTCCTCAACAGTGACGTTCCAGGAGTGTCAGTGTATTGATTTTGGAAGTAGCTGGCTTGCAGGTGAGAATGGAAGAAGCCGGGGAAGAGAAAAGTATTTGCAGAGTTATGGAATATTTGTTGGCTTAGGAAAATTCCAGGTGATTATGGGATTTAAACTGCTCAGCAGAGTTACCATTGGGGAATGTTATGTTGCATTTCTGAATTCCATGTTTAAACACTCTGTGTATCCCAGGCTTCAAAAACCCTGGAAAACTTTCTGGAGTTACCCTAGGGATATATTTATGTAAATGTACAGAGATAAACGTACTAGGCTGTTCGTGGCCTTGTCTTTTATCCTAGCATAAAACTGGTAGAACCTAAGTGAACATCAGTAGAGAACAAGTCAAAAAAATTATCCTCCTATTAAAAAGAATTAGATCAAATCTATAAGTGAGATAAGAGCTCTAAAAAATATTAAGTGAAAAAATTAAAATGCAACAGAGCATGATGCCATAGAGGTGATTCCTTTTATGCCTTAGAAACTTCCAGAAGAATATCTAAGAGACTGGTCATTAATTGTGGATACATCTAGGGAAAGTGGGAATGGGAATTGCAGGAGGCAGGAGGAAAAATATTTTTACTTTTTACATCTTTGTGTGCTGGTTGAATATTTAGTCTGAATATGTTGCTTTTGTCTTAAAAGTAAATAATTTTTAAAAAAATTTTTATTGGAGTGTAGCTGATTTACTATGTTGTGTTAGTTTCAGATGTACAGCAAAGTGAATCAGTTATACATATATGTATATCCACTCTTTTTCAGATTCTTTTCCCGTATAGGCCATTACAGAATACTGAGTAGAGTTCCCTGTGGTCTGCAGTAGGTCTTTGTTGGTTATCTATCTTATATACACTAGTGTGTGTATGTTCATCCCAAGCTCCTGATTTATGCCTCCGCCACATGGGGCATGATTTTCTGAGCAGAAGCCATAGGCCCAACTGCCAGTTTCTGGTCCATCTACCATCCATGTGTACACCTGTAATCGCCAGCCCTAGTTCTGCTTTGTCCTATGCCTTAGGGGCATGTCAGAATGACACAGGAGTCAGCTTGAATGGGTTCCCACTGGCTGAATCTGTCATGATTTGAGCCCCCAAATAACAAAGGACAATAAAGAATTACCATTGAAAAGTTGGAATCCAGGAATGAATTAATACCCATAAGAGAAAAAAGAAGGATCTTCCTGACAGAAGAATGCCAACTGATGAATATGGAAGGAATTCTGGGATTGGAAAATCATAGTAAAAGATTGGGCAAGAATCATTGGATGCTAAATCTGGAGTGAAATTTTGATGAGCAGTATATTTACATGGTCTTGAAGTGTCTTCCATAGGTTGCTTATTAAAAGAGGGAAAACAGTAAAACACCAGTGGAGAACCAAATCCCACAGCTAGACCAAGTCTTATCATCACCAATAAGGGGCAGATGAACATCATATAATCTGGGTTTACTACTCTGAGTAGCATGAGTTATGTAGTATTTCAACTAGGAATATACAGTCTGAATCTAATGATGAGAAAACTGCAAACCCAAAAAGGGGAAATTTTTAAAGGAGAGGAAATCTGTGAAAGAATTCCAAATAATTTGTGTAGATAGTCCACGCTTAAAGAGGGGGTGCTTAATGGCCTCTTGCTGATGCGCTTTCACCTATGCTGTTCTCTCTGCCTAAAAACATCCTCCTCTTGCCCATCAGAAATCTTTCTCAGCCTTTAAACAAGTATCATTTGTGTGTGTGTGTGTATGTGTGTGATACTGAGTTGACCTGACACCCTATTTTTCTCTCTTGGAAATTTTCATTCCATTCATCCACATAATTGTCTTTGGAGCTGCTCTGTTCTTTTATGCCCCTGACACTCTGGTTGAATACCCCTAGGCATGCACTTAACCCAGGTGAAGACAACATACCCATTATTTGGGATTTTTTAAACTAGGAACTCTGCTCTTAGAATGGCAAATTTAAGAAATGAATGATAAAGAGATCATAATACCAGGGAAAAAAGCTAAAGGCTTTGAATAAGATTTTGTCTGAGGAATAGAGAGGGATCCTCAAATATTCAGGGACAATAATGAGAGAATAAAATTGGTTTCTGCTTACCCCCTACCAAATTCAGTTTGTTCATCAAATTAGGAACCACAGTTTAATTAGGTTTCTGTCACTTATAACCAAAAACATAAAGCCTCAGTTTAAATCAGGGTTTCTCACCAGTGGCACTAAACAGCGTTTTGGACTCCTGTCATGTTAATGCAAAGGAATGTGACTCTTTTTCTCCAGTCCTCTTAAGGGATATTGCCAAATATCTACCAGGGGGCTAATATCCACTGCCCCCAGTTGAAAGACAACAAATATTTGAGTCCTGCAATGCTGATCTCTGAGAATATTGTGAACAAGACAGAAATACTTACAGTTCAGAGAAGATAGGCAAAAAATTAAGTGCACACAAAAATCTTAAAATCAAATTCATAATAAATTCTCTGAAAGAAACAGGATACTGAAATGAGAAATAATGGGGTGAAGAGTGCTACTTCATTTAATTAATCTGTTTAAGAGGGCTACTTTATTTTTTTTAATAAGTTTATTTTTTATAAAAAGGGGGTGCTTAATTCCCCATTCCTTGAGCGTGGGCTTCGAATAGTTACTTCCTTCCAAAGAGTACAGTATGGAGAGAGGTGAAGGGTAATTTTATAGTAGAAAAAACTGCCAAATAATTCTTCAGGTAAGTGGGACTTCCCTGATGGTGCAGTGGTTAAGAATCCGTCTGCCGATGTAGGGGGCGCAGGTTCAATCCCTTGTCCGGGAAGATCCGACATGCCGTGGAGCAGCTAAGCCCATGAGCCACAACTACTGAGCCCAAGTGCTGCAACTACTAAAGCCCGCGCACCTAGAGCCCATGCTCCACAATAAGAGAAGCCACCGCGATGAGAAGCCCGTGCACCGCAACGAAGAGTAGACCCCACTCGCTGCAACTACAGAAGGCCCACGTGCAGCGATGAAGACCCAACACAGCCATAAATAAATAAATGAATTTATTTTAAAAGAATTCTTCTGGCAAGTAATCAAGGTCAACATCAACAGGGATAAGTTATGTTGACAGGATGTATCCCCAGTCTAATCATGAGGATATGAGACAAATTCAATAGAAGCGACGTTCAACAAAATACCGGACCAGTACTCCTCAATTGTCAAGGTCACCAGAAACCAGGAAAACCTAAGAAGTTTTCACAGCCCAGAGGAGCTTAAGTAAACCTAACAACTAAATGTAGTGTAGGATCTTGGAACAGAAGAACATAGGGTAAAAATGAAGGAAATTTGAATAAAGTATATATAGACTTAGTTCAATGACATATCAATTTTAGTTCATTAATTAACAAATGTACAATACTAACGTAAGATATTAATAGGGGAAACGGGTATAATATGGGAAATCTGTGCTGTATTTTCAACTTTTCTGTAAATCTATTGGAACTATATACATTGTTAATCATTTGTAAGTAAAGATGAACTATTTTGCAAAAATAGCCATCTATTGTTACCATTCTTAAAGAAGGGAGGACATAATCTTATAATAAAGAGTAGTCATTTAGTCATTTAAGTTTAATAAGTTAAGCTTTATGGAAAAAATTTATAACCCAGGCAATAAATATAGGTTGACATTCACCCTTTTTATCTCCATCCTCCAAACTTTTTATTCAAGTTGATCAAAAAACTCACTTCTTGTTATTTTTAATCTCATGGGGAAATGAGGAATCACTGTATCTTTATACCTATCCACTTCATAAGTTAAATCATTAGTGTTTATATGATAATGTTTACTGCTACTCAGCCCAGTCACTGGATTGAACCTGGGCCACGGCAGTGAAAGCCCAGAATCCTAACCACTAGGCCACCAGGGAACTTCTTTTGTTCCTTTTTGTTTGTTTTGGGGTTTTTTTTGCGGTACGCGGGCCTCTCACTGTTGTGACCTCTTCCGTTGTGGAGCACGGGCTCTGGACGCGCAGGCTCAGCGGCCATGGCTCACGGGCCCAACCGCTCCGCGGCTTGTGGCATCTTCCCGGACCGGGGCCCGAACTCGTGTCCCCTGCATCGGCAGGTGGACTCTCAACCACTGCGCCACCAGGGAAGCCCCCTTTGTTCCTTTTTGATATAACTTCTTTTCCTGGAGTTAACAACTGTCTCGTTTTTTTTCGTTTAATCATTTAACACTATTAAGAGTGTCTATTGCCTTTTTCCTAAATCCTCCAACAAACTCTGTCAAACACAAAGTTTTATTTTTATCCTGGAGCTGCCATCATCCATCCTCCTCCAGTATAGTCTGATTGCTTTGTAGGCCTCCTGTACAGCTGTGATCCGAGGACATCCCTTTTATCATTGTCTTGGGAATTCCCTGTCCTCTGTTGGATCTTTCTCTTTCTTTGACTTTGATGTTATAATGAAGCACATCTCCTGAGTAAAAGTGAACATGGGATCTAAGTTTTTTGAGACTTGGCATATCTGAAAATATCTTTATCCAACCATTATACGTGGCTGATAGATTGACAGGATATAGATTTTTTTTTAACAACTTTCTTGAAGTAAAATTGACACGAAATTTAAAACTTTAAAGTGTACAATTTAATAAGTTTTGACAAATACAATACTCGTGAAACCATCACCACAGTCAAGATACGGAAGCTGTCCATAATCCCCAAAAGTTTCTTCATGATCCTTTATAACCTTTTTCCCACCCCTGGCCCATCCCTTCCCCAGGTAACTTGCTGATCTGTTTTCTGTCACTATACATTAGTTTGCATTTTCTAAAGTTTTATATAAATGAAATCATGCAGCTTGTGTTCTTTTTTTTTGTTGTTATGGTTTTCGCTCAGCATAATTATTGTGAGATTATCGCTGTTGTGTGTGTCAAAAATTAATTCCTTTTTATTGCCAAGTAGCAAAATGGAATCATTGTATGGATGTACCACAATTTGTTTATTCATTTACTTTTTGATGGACATTTGGGTATTTCCAGTTTTTAGCTATTATGATTATTCACATATATGTCTTTGTATGGACTTAAGCTTTCATTTTTCTTAGATAAATACCCAGGAGTGGAATGGATCGTAGGCGGTGTATATTTAGCATGTCTTATTTAACACTGTATTTAAAACTGCGTGTTCTCCAAAGTGCTTGTACCATTTTACATTCCCATCTTCGGTATATGAGAGTTCCATTTGCTGCACAGACCATGGAGGGCTGTGGGTTTGTTTGGCCATTCTAATAGATGCATAAGAACATCTTGTGATTTTAATTTGTAATTTCCTAATGACCAATGATGTTGAACATGTATTCATGTCCTTATTTGCTGTCCATGTAGCTTCTTTGTGAATTCTCTTTAGATCTTTGCCTGTTTTTTTTTTTTTTTTTTAATTATGTTGTTTAAGTTACTGAGTTTTGACGGTTCTTTATATGTCCTGGATACAGATCCTTTATCAGGTATATGATTTGCAGATATTGTTTTCCAGTCTGTGGCTTGTTTTATTCTCTTAATAGTGTCTTTCAAAGACCAGAAGTTGTAAATTTTGATTAAGTTTAGTGATCAATTTTTCCTTTAATGGATCATACTTTTGATGTCATATCCAAAAACTTTTTAATACCTACCCTAACATCGTGAATGTTTTTTTCCAGTTTTTTTTCTGGAAGTTTTTAGTTTTAGCTCTTACTTTTAGGTCTGTGATCCGTTTTGTTTTTGTTTTTGGCCACGCCGTGTGGCTTGTGGGATCTTAGTTCCCCAACCAGGGATTGAACCCAGGCCACAGCAGTGAAATCGCCAAGTCCTAACCACTGGACCACCAGAGAATTCCCTGTGATCCATTTTGAGTTACGTTTTGTTTATGATATAACGTATAGATCCCAGTTTTTTTTTTTTTTTTTGAATATGGTTATCTGCTTGTTCCAGCACCTTTTGTTGAGAAGACTATATTTTCTCCACTGAATTGCCTTTTCACATTTGTGAAAAAAAAATCAATTGACCATATATGTATGGGTCTATTTCTTTTGATCTATTTGTCGTTCTTTATGTCAAAATTCCACTGCCTTGATTAGAGTAGCTTCACCATACGTCTTGGAGTCAGGAAGCTTAAGTCTTTCAACTTTGTTCTTCTCAAATATGTTTTGGCTATTCTAGGCCCTTGCAGTTCCATATGAATTTTAGATTCAGCTTGTCAGTTTCTACCCCAAAATCTTCTGTGTTTTGATTACGTTGTGCTTTTTGGGGTTGGTTTGTTTGGCCACTCCATGTTAACATGTAGAATCTTAGTTCCCCAGCAGGGATTGAACCCCTGCCCCCTGAAGTGGAAGCACAGATTCTTAACCACTGGACCACCAGGGAAGTCCCTTGATTACAATTGTGTTGGATCTATGAATCAACTTGGGAAGAATTGGCATTTTAACAATATTTATTCTTCTAATCTGTGAACACAGTACATCTTTCCATTTATTTAGATCTTTCTTTAACCCTTTCAGGAGCATTTAGTAGTTTTCATGGTATTGGTCTTGCACATCTTTTGCCAGATTTATCCCCAATTATTTCATACTTTTTGATGCTATTGTAAGTGGTATTTTTTTATTTCCAGAAATTGAACTCCAGAAATTTCAATTTCTGGAGTTTTGTTGCTAGTATATAGAAATACAGCTGATTTTTCTGTACTGATATTTTGTCCTGCATCCTTGCTAAACACTTATTAGCCCAACACTTACTGTATATTCCATCAGATTTTCTACAATCATGATGTCTGGGAATAAAGATTTAGTTAAATTTACTTCTTTACAATCTGGATTCTTTTATTTCTTTATTTCTGTACTTTTTTCTTCTTATTGCGCTGGTTAGAATTTCTAGTACAATATTGAATTAAAATGGCAAAAGCAAATATATAAACTCCCAGTCTTAATGGGAAAACATCCAGATTTTCATAATTAAATTTCTTTTTTTTTTTTTTTTTGGCTGGGGCACCCAGCATACAGGATCCTAGTTCCCCAGCCAGGGATCAAACCCATGCCCCCTGCAGTAGAAGCATGGAGTCTTAACCACTGGACCGCCAGGGAAGTCCCCATTAAATTTCATGCTAAGCTTAGGATTTTCCTGAATGTTCTTTATCGGGTGAGGAAGTTCTCTTCTATTCCTAGTTTGCTGAGGGTTTTTTTTTTAATCAGGAATAGGTCTCGGAGTCTGTAAAATGCTTTTTCTGTATCTCTTGAGATAATCATATGACTTCTGTTTTTTAGTCTATTAATATGATGAATTTATTGATTTTCAAATGTTGAATTAGCTTTGCCTTCCTGGGATAAACCCACTTGGCCATCCTAAATTATTCTTTTTATGTAGTGTTTGATTCAGTCTGCTAAAATTTAGTTTAAAATGTTTGCATCCTATATTCATGAGTAATATTGCTCTGTAGTTTTCTTGTAATAGCTTTTCTGGTTTGGGGATCAGAGTAATGCTGGCCTAATAGAATGAGTTGGAAATGATTTCATCCTCTTCAGTTTCCTGGAAGAGTTGTTCTAGAATCAGTAGTATTAAGTAGAATTCTCCAGTGAAGCCATTTGGGCTGGAGTTTTCTTTGTGAGAAGGTTTGTAACTACACATTTAATTTCTTTACCTATTCAGGTTATTATATTTACCTACCTATTCAGGTAATATGTTTAAATGTGAGATTTGGTTTTATGTCTTTCAAAGAATTTGTCCATTTCCTCTAAGTTGTCAAATTTATTAGCATAAAGTTGTTGGTAATATTCTTACTATCCTCTTAATATCTCCAGAATCTGTAGTGATGCTGCCTCTCATCCATGATACTGGAAATTTTGTCTTTTGTCTTTTTTGCTTATCTCTAATCAGTCTTATTGATCTTCTCAAAGAACTGGCTATTGCTTTCATTTTTTTTTTTTTTTTTTTTGGTTTGTTTGTTTTTCAGTTAGTTGATTTTCACTTGGAGCTTTGAGTATAGATTTTATGATAAGAATTTTTTCCTTAACCAGCTATTGCTTTCTTTTTTTTCTTTTGTTTGTTTCTTTGTTTGTTTTTTAGTTAGTTGATTTTCACTTGGAGCTTCAAGTATAGCTTTTCTGATAAGAATTTTTTTCCTTTAGAAGTTTGAAGGCATTACTTTTGTTAATCTTGTCATTGAGAAACCCACTGATATCCTAATTCCCTTCTCTTTTTGTGTGATATAGTGTTTTTCTTTTTTTTTTTTTTAACATCTTTATTGGGGTATAATTGCTTTACAGTGGTGTGTTAGTTTCTGCTTTATAACAGAGTGAATCAGTTATACATATACATATGTTCCCATATCTCTTCCCTCTTTGTCTCCCTCCCTCCCACCCTCCCTACCCCACCCCTCCAGGCAGCCACAGAGAACTGATACAGTGTTTTTCTTGAAGCTTTTAGTATGGCAAAGTTCTGTCATTTTTATAAGGATGTACCTTGGTATCATACATCTATACTATAGATAGATGTACTATATGTATAGTATAGATGTACATCATTTATAAGGCTGTACTATATAGTATAGATGTACCAGAGAACTGTACAGTGTTTTTCTTGAAGCTTTTAGTATGGCAAAGTTCTGTCATTTTTATAAGGATGTACCTTGGTATCATACATCTATACTATAGATAGATGTACTATATGTATAGTATAGATGTACATCATTTATAAGGCTGTACTATATAGTATAGATGTACATCCTTTATAAGGCTGTACCTTGGTATAGTTTGGGGTTTTTTTAAGTCATTAAGCTGGGCTTGTGTGGTCACTTCAGTATAGGAACTCTGTCTTTTGATCCTGGAATTCTTGTTGTATTTTTTTCTTTGTTCCT
The DNA here is from genome assembly GCF_000442215.2 of Lipotes vexillifer. Lineage (NCBI taxonomy): Eukaryota > Metazoa > Chordata > Mammalia > Artiodactyla > Lipotidae > Lipotes > Lipotes vexillifer. The sequence goes on from NW_006771640.1 coordinate 279,253, forward strand.
ATCTGTTTTCTTTCTTCAGTATCTCTATTCTTTGGATTTTGTGTCTTCTGTATTTAACTTTTATCTTTTCTCTTTTATTATCTACCTACTTGTCTCATGTATACACATACACACATGCTTTTTGAAAGATTTCCTTGATATTACTATCCATGTATTAATTTATTATTTTGCCTCTTCTGTTTTTTAAATTCCAAGATCTGTCTTGTTCACTGATAGCATCCTATTATTATATTTCTCTGAAGAATTTTATTTTTGAAGTTTTCTTTTGCTCCCTGTATTACTTCTATTTCCTGTAGATTCTTTTTTCTGAAGATTTGTTTTGGTCTTTCACATTTTTTTAATTAATTTTTTTAATTTTAAAAATAATTAATTAATTAATTTGGCTGTACTGGGTCTTCATTGCGGCACATGGGCTCTTCATTGAGGTGCGCAGGCTCAGTAGTTGCAGCACAAGTGCTTAGTTGGAGTATGTGGGATCTTAGTTCCCCAATCAGGGATCGACCAGGGCTTGAACCCAGGCACTCTGCCTTGGGAGCGAGGAGTCTTAACCACTGGACCACCAGGGAAGTTCCTGGTCTTTCACATTTTTAAGAGGCCTTTCACAAATGACTGGTAATCCTTGCCTGTTTATTCATATTTAATGGTTAGTTACTAAGCAGCTGATGGGACTAAATGTGCCTAAATTGGGCTTGTTGACTAGTGAGGTTCACTGTTGTGATTGGTTACTTTTAAAATCTCTCTGGTCTCCTGCACTTTTACTGTGATCTGTTTAGATGTGGATATCTTTTTGTTGTGCTTAACATATATCGTAGTGCTTAACATATATTGTAGTTCTATCTGTGAACTCATGTTTTTGTTATTTCTTCAAAATTTTCAGCCAGTATCTCATTCAGCTTTACCTTTTTCCATTCTCCATAGTCTCTCCTTTGAGAATTTGTTTATATATATATAAATTTATTATTTATTTTTGGCTGTGTTGTGGCTTCGTTGCTGCATGCGGGCTTTCTCCAGTTGCAGCGAGCAAGGGCTACTCTTCGTTGCCATGTGCGGGCTTCTCATTGCAGTGGCTTCTCTTGTTGCGGAGCACAGGCTCTAGGCACGAGGGCTTCAGTAGTTGTGGCACTCGGGCTCAGTAGTTGTGGTTCGCGGGCTCTAGAGCGCAGGCTTAGTAGTTGTGGTGCACAGGCTTAGTTGCTCCGCAGCATGTGGGATCTTCCCGGATCAGGGCTCGAACCCATGTCCCCTGCATTGGCAGGTAGATTCTTAACCACTGCGCCACCAGGGAAGTCCATCTCCTTTGAGAATTCTTATTGACATTTATTATTAGATCTTTACATTCAGTGCTCTTTTAACCTCTTAGTTTCTATGTTTCTGTTCTTCTTTGCTATTTTGGGTTCTTTCTTAATGTTTATCTTCCATTTCCCCAATTATTTTTTAGGCATGTCTAATCCATTTAGAGGTTTTTTGTGTTTTTTTTTTAATTACAGCAGTTGTATTTTTCATTTACAGAAATGACATTTGGTTCTTTCTGATTGCTTTGTATTCTCTGTTCATTTTTCAATAACATTTTTTATTTCTTCTTAGTTCTTGTATGGTTATTTTATATTCTGTCTCTGGCAATTCCAGTGCCTAACTATTTGGGATATCTAATCTATTTCTGCTGACGCTTGCGGTGGACCGCTTATTGTGTGTTTGATATTTGATTGTGTACTGATATTTGATAAAAATCTGTGGAAATGCTGAAAGGCCGGAATTGTAGGTGATTATTTCTGAAATGATTTAGGATTGCTTTTGCTGGGTGTCAAGGGGCACTGGTATCCTAGAACCACTTTAATTTCTTGACATGGGAATTTTCTGACCATCTAGGGTAGGATAAGTTATAACCTCAGGTCTTTGGTTGCAAAATCCCAGAGAAGCCTCTCCACCCAGAGCATGGACAGAAAGGCTCCTTTGTAGGTCCCCGAGCTGTGCAGCTTCTGGGATCTCAATTGCCCGACCAGGAATTGAACTCGGGCCACCGCAGTGAAAGCCTGGAATCCTAACACTTAGGCCACCAGGGAACTCCCTGCATGTAGTCAGTTTTTTTCCCACCCATTTTACAACTTATATTGAAGTTGCAGCCCCCTCAGGAGTTTTGGTCTGATATAGAGAGCATCTCTCTAGAACATTAGTCCTTAAAGATGCTTTGGGGGCTTCCTGGTGGCGCAGTGGTTGAGAGTCCACCTGCCGATGCAGGGGACACAGGTTCGTGCCCCGGTCCGGGAAGATCCCACATGCCACGGAGCGACTGGGCCCGTGAGCCATGGCCGCTGAGCCTGCGCGTCCGGAGCCTGTGCTCCACACGGGAGAGGCCACAACAGTGAGAGGCCCGCGTACCAAAAAAAAAAAAAAAAAGATGCTTTGGAAAACACTGCATATTATATATACCTCTTAAATTATTGTAATGTTCACAAGCATCTTAAGGGTTCGAAGAGGGCTTTGAAGTAAGGAAAATTTCCCAAGTGTATTTGACCATAATACTTTTAAAAAAATGTTAACAGCCTATACTTATTGAAACCAAAATGATTGTAATCATTGGGTCCCTGAAATTTTAAGTTTATATTCTCTAACAAGTTGAGTCAGAATAAGATATTCTGTGTTGACATTTCAGGATCAGTAAATATGTTAGCTGCTAACCAAGCTGCTTATAAAGTGGACGACAAACTTATATGAAAACTGTGGATGTAAAAGATCATCTCTGTATGGAGTTAGGGTGTATGAATTTATTAGAATTTAGAATTCTAGCCAGTGTTTACTAAATGTATATTCCAGGCATTGTGATAAATATTTCGTAGTGTCTTTATGTTGCCCTCAGGAAGAAAATATATCAAACTTTAACCTAGCCTTCAAGGGCCCTGGTGATCTGCCCACTGCATCCTCCTCCAACCTCATCTCCCACACCTCTCACACTGGACACCAGCCACATTGGCCTTTCAATGCACCAAGTATGTTCCAGCCCAAAAACCTTTGTCTTGCCCTTTCCTTCCAGCACCAGATATTCAAGTGGCTGCCTTTTTTGTCCTCAGAGTCTTTCCTCACCACCGAATCTCAGTTGACTACACTTGCCTTATTACTGTATTATCACATGGTCTTGCTTGGATTTCTCCCACCAGTTGACTATAACCTTATGAGAACCATTGATCTCACTTAACCTCTCTTACTGTGAGACACACAGATGCTTGATAAATAGTTGTTGACTGTTGAATGAATAAGAGAAAGAAACTCATCACTTGCCCAAGTTCACAGCTAATAAATCACAAAGCTGAGTCTCAAACCTGGGTCTGTCAGAATTCTGTGTTGCTAGTACCATACTTTATCTAAACAAGCATTGTCCTATTCCCTGCCACCTTACCAGTTCAAAATATTGTTAGACTTTTCCTTTTGAATTGCGTTCAGAGTCTTTATTCTTTTGAAATCTCCTGGTGGTAGCAGATTTTGATTCTTTGAAGATACATGTAATTTATAGAAATAACAAAGCTATTCAGAACCAAATCTGCTAAATAATCGGGCTGGGGAAACCAATAGTGGGGGAGGGGGGAATATTCTAAAGTGACCTCAGTCGGCTTTTCTTTTTTAAATTGGGGCTAAAAGAGAGTTCTGAAAGAAGAATAGTAAAAAAAAAAAAAAAAAGAGTTAGAAGTTGTGGCAATATTAGTAGAACATTTGTAGAGCCTCCCAAGGGGACTTCTTAAAAGACAGTATTCATTTGAGTATATAATATTTCCATTGCGTGTATTAAGAAACTAGTTTTGTTGCTTTCATAGTTACACCTGATACAAATGAAAATCAGTTCCCCATCTCAAAGCAAATGTTTAATACAAGCATATCTGAAAATGACAGTTTATTCAATAAAACTAAGATGTGCATTCGGATGGTTTTATCTTGTCAAACTTTGGACAACAGATTTCAGCTTTGTTATTGGTCATGTTAAGACGTTAAACTAGCCAGAGAAGAAATTGTGCATAAGGTGGAAGATGATACAAAAAAAATTATAACTGAAGCAAAAGGATAAGATAGGCACCAAACTCTAAAGATTTTTTGGTTGATGGTTTTCACTCTACTTGTAACTCACTGGTATGTTTAGTGATGGTTTGATTTTTTTCATTTCAAATATTCCGTTTATTTTTTCTCTTTGTTTTTCCCTGCTTTCTTTTAACTTTCTTCTCACTGAACTTGAAGTTTTGGAATTGATTTCAGGAAAAGTTGGAGTGGTGGTAGGTGTTAGTTGGGGGGTTTTTTGGTGGCTTGAGTGAGGGAACATTTTGGGAGGAACATATGAGTAGCATTTGCTGAACATGACATATAGTATCTTTGTGCTTTTTCTTTTGAAAAGGAAATAGTGTTTAGCTGGAGATGATTGGGTTTTTTTCTAATTATGTATGTTAAAAAAATGAAATAGTGTTACATGTAGAAATGCTGTCTTCTATAATTTTTGAAATAGGTATTTGTTATGTGTATTTCACCACAGTTTAAAAAAAAATCATCTGATCTAATCGCATTTTATAGAGAAGTGATATATCTAGTTTACGGCAAAACTTTAATTACATGATGATCTTCTGATTCCCATTTAGTGTTTTTTCCATCATTGTTGTTACTCCTTATAGCTAACATGGTAGCTAATAGATTTGTGCCTCATGGAAGTGGAGGGCTCCACTTGACACAAACATTTAGCTTTTCATTATAAAATAAAATTATCAATTCTCAGGGCTAGATTTTCATTTTTCAAATCTTATTTATCACAATTTGAACTAAGATCTTTTAGGTAGTGTACATGAGTGCTGTGTCATGTGTTACTGATTTCTTCTACTTTTAAGACTGAACATTCTTCACGATCCGAAAGGAAAAGAAGAGACTCTTTCGGGATGTTTGACGGTTATGATAGCTGCAGTGAGGACACGAGTAGCAGCTCCAGCTCTGAGGAGAGTGAAGAGGAAGTTGCTCCTTTACCTTCTAATCTGCCAATTATCAAAAACAATGGCCAAGTGTACACATACCCAGATGGTAAATCTGGCATGGGTGAGTATGGAGTATATACTTCAGCTCAGGTGAACAGCCTTCACCTGTTACACACCTTTATACTTGAGGGTATGTTTTGATTCCATTTCTCCTGTCATTTCCCTTAGAATTTTTAAAGAACAGTTTGAAGAAACACAGTCTGAAACTTATAGTTCTAGATAAGATCACTGGGTTTGTGTTAGATCTCATTATTTTGCATACCTACCACCTGCTGGTAGAAAACAAGTAGAAAAAAATGAAAACAAAAGGCAGCTGAGAAACTTAATGGGACTTAAGTTCCATAATTAAATAATAAATCCCTATGTAATTGGAAGTGTGTAAGATAATAGAATTACAGAGTTGAAAGAGACTTTCAAGGTTAAGTCTCCCTTCTCTTTAACGATTACTTATAAGTTTTCTGTTTTAACACTTTGGCGATAGGGTATCTCTAATTACCAGAATATCCTTTATATTGAACCAAAATTATCCTTGCTCTAACTTTTGTCTTTTGGTCTTAATTTTGATTTTTAAAGGTACACAGAATGATTCTAATCCCTGTAACAAAGACATCTCTTCCCATCACATTACAACACTTATTTCTAGGGTGTCTCTAGGACACACTAAGTAAACCTAATTGCTTCAGTCATTTCTCAGCATCAGTGATTTAATTCATCAGTATCCTGCTCACTTTCTTCTGGGAATACTTCAGATTATGTGGTAGTAGGGTGACAACTTGTCTTGCCTGAGACTGTCCTGGTTTTAGGATTAAATGTCCCACATCCTGGAAAAGGACCTCAGGCAAATAGTTGGTCACCCCGTGTGATTAGGACAGAAGGTAGTTCAGCTTTTATCTCCTTTTTTTACGACACTGTGTTTCCATTCAGGCCACCAAAATTGCTTTAACTTTTTTTTTTTTTTTTTTTTTTTGTCCGGTATGCGGGCCTCTCAGTGTTGTGGCCTCTCCTGTTGCGGAGCACAGGCTCCGGACGCACAGTTTCAGCGGCCATGGCTCACAGGCCCAGGCGCTCCGCGGCATGTGGGATCTTCCCAGACCGGGGCACGAACCCGCGTCCCCTGCATCGGCAGGCGGACTCTCAACCACTGCGCCACCAGGGAAGCCCTGCTTTAACTTTTTTAAAACTAATACTGAATTTGCAAATAACTGAAACCACATGAACTAGACCAATTTAAATCAGTCTTGCACTTTTGCAGTTGATTTTTTAAACCCAAGGTGTTAAGACTTTAAAACTCTCCATGTAACCTTTTTCTTACTAAATTTTGGTCTTAGAAATATTTTATTCCTAATTCTTTCATCTAATGTTGAATGCAGTGTCATCTGATCGTCATTTGCAGATTTGATAATAATGCCCTGTAAGTCATATTCTAGTCTTTTTTTTTTTTTTTTTTAATTAGTTTCCTTTGGCCTTTAATGACATTGGTACTTTTTTTTTTGGCTGTGTTGGGTCTTTGCTGCTGCGCGTGGGCTTTTCTCTAGTTGCGGCGAGCGGGGGTTACTCTTCGTTGTGGTGCACGGGCTTCTTATTGGGTGGCTTCTCTTGTTGTGGAGCACGGGCTCTAGGCGCGGGGGCTTCAGTAGTTGTGGCACTTGGGCTCAGTAGTTGTGGTTCATGGGCTCTAGAGCACAGGCTCAGTAGTTGTGGCACACGGGCTTAGTTGCTCTGCGGCAAGTGGGATCTTCCCGGACCAGGGCTCGAACCCGTGTCCCCTGCATTGGCAGGTGGACTCTTAACCTCTGCACCACCAGGGAAGCCCTATATTCTAGTCTTTTGATTAAAACGTTGAGCATGAGCATCGAAGGGCCTGGTACAGAGTCCTGCAGATCATATCAAAGAACTTAGCTTCACTTATCAGGACTCACTAGGTGTGGTCATCCAACCAGTTAAAACCTACCTAGGTGTTTTCTACTTCAGCTTGAATTTCTCAATCCTTACTGGCAAAGCTACATGAGAGATTTTATCAAATGTGTTAACTCCTGTTAATATACATCTTGTCGTGGTTTAGTTATGATATACCAGTCTGGTAATCTTATAACAAAAGGGAGCTTTATATATGCCAGACTCTGTTTTACAGATACAAATAGAAACAATATAGAATAAACTCCCTGGTGGAGCTTACATCCTGGTCATGGGAATTCTAGTTTGACATGTTTAGTTCTTGGCAAAGATATACTTTCCCCTTGGGATCGCTTTTTTTTTTTTTACCTAGATGATCCACAAACCTTTTAAATAATCTGTTCTAGAATTTTTACAACAGAAAATCATTCAGGCTTTTTTCCCCTTAGACACCCTTTGTTTATCTCTTATCATTGGCTTCTTACATTTTTTCCATGATTTCTCATAATTTGTTATGAGAACTTACTGGTTAAACTGTAAGTTCCTCCAGTTATAACTGTTTAGATGGAGATTTGAACCCACTCAACCCACTCAACAACATAGTTGTTTGCTCTGTTATCTTTTTCCCCCAACTTTACTGAGGAATAATTGACAAATATAATTGTATATGTTTAAATGTATAAATGTCTATAAATGTGGTGATTTGATATACATGGATACGGTGGAATGATTACCAAGATCAAGATAATTAACACATCTGTCACCTCACAAAGTTAACTGAGTGTGTATGTGTGTGTGTGTGTGTGCGTGCGTGTGGTGTGAGCACAAGATCCACTCTCAGCAACTTCCAAGTATACAATGCAGTAGTGTTATTAACTATAGTCACCATGCTGCACATTAGATCCTCACAACTTATTCTTTTTATAACTGAAAATTTGTACCCCTGGCAACCACCATTCTATGAAATGGGCTTTCTTTTTTTAAGTTTCCACATATAAGTGATACTGTACACTATTTGTCTTTCTCTTTCTGGCTTATTTCACTTAGCATAATCCCCTCCAGTTTTGTCCATGTCAGAAATGACAATATTTCCTTCTTTTTATGGCTGAATAATACTCAATTATAATGAATAATATTCCCATTTAATGAATAATATTCTATATATATGGATACCATATCTATCTATGTAGAGAGATATAGATATAGATATATACCACATTTTTTTTTTATCCACTCAGCCATCAAAAGACATTTAGTATGTTTCCATAACTTGGCTATTGTGAATAATGCTACAGTGAACATGGGAGGGCAGATATCTCTTTAAGATACTGAGTTGCAATCAACTAATTTTTGATAAGGGCAACAAGAACACACAATGGGGAAAGGATAGTCTTTTCAGTAAATGGTGTTGGGAAATTTGATGTCCACATGCAAAAGAAAAACTGGATCCCTATCTTATACCACTCACAAAAATTAACTTGAAAATGGATTAAAGACTTAAATGTAAGACCTGAAACTATAAAACTCCTAGAAGAAAACATAAGAAAGAAGCTCCTTGACGGTGGTCTTAGCAATGATTTCTTGGATAAGACACCAAAAGCACAGGCAACAAAAGCTAAAATAAGCAGTGAGGTTACATTAAACTAAAGAGGTTCTGCTCAGCAAAGGAAACAGTAAATTGAAAAGGCAACCTACAGAGTGGGAGAAAATATTTGTAAACCATATATTTGATAAGGGGTTAATATCCAAAATATATAAAGGACTCATACAACTCAATAGCCAAAAAAGCAAATAATCCAATTTAAAAATGGACAAAGGACCTGAATAGACATTTTTCCAAAAAAGGCATGCAAATGGCCAATAGTACATGAAAATGTGCTCAACATCACTAATCATCAGGGAAATGAAGATCAAAACGACAATGAGATATCACCTCATACCTGTTAGGATGGCTAGTATCAAAAAGACAAGAGATAACAAATGTTGAGGAGGATGTGGAAAAAGGGAAGTCTTATAAACTCTTGGTGGTAATGTAAATCGGTATAGCCATTATTGAAAACAGTATGGTGATTCCTCAGAAATTTAAAAATAGAACTGTTGTGTAATTCAGCAATCCCACAACCTATGTATCTTTTTTGAGCTTCACTTCTTATTACCCTGTTCTTCTAATTCTGCCTTTCAAATTATTGTCCATTATGCTAATTTACAAAAGAGACCCACTAGTGGTTAGAGTTTTGTTGCCCTCTATTATCAGTTAATAATAGTGCACGTACTTCAAGCTTTGAACCTCTCCTGTTTCTCTCGTCTCCTGAATATAACTTGAGAGAATCCTTATATTGCCTTTAGCATTTTTCTGAGTTGGCCATTTTTATGTTTCAGTCTTTACAGTATTTTAAAGACCTGTGCTGCACTTTGTATTCATCTTCAGTTGTGTTGCACTTTTTTTAATCTTTTGTTTATAATCCTTTCAAACATCAGAGCTTATAATGTCTGGCACAAGGTGAGCACTAAGGAAATGTTAGTTGAATCTAACTTATATTTGTGAGTCTTTTGACCCTTTTTAAAGCCCTTTCAGACCTTAAGCTCTTGTCAGACCTTCTGGAGCCTGTAGCTGTGGTATCATCCCAGTCTTTCCCCTACCTTTTATTAGGTTTTTATATCATTTATGTATTGGATAGAAGAAATTTTCTATCTGCTTTAAAGAAATTTTTTAAATTAAAACCTTTAGATAATTGGAGAAATTATTAAACTGTTAGATGAAAACTGGTTTTATTATATGATCGTAACAGCAATGTTTTTGTTAATTAGCTACCTGCGAAATGTGTGGGATGGTTGGTGTGCGAGATGCTTTTTACTCTAAAACAAAGCGTTTCTGCAGTGTTTCATGTTCAAGAAGTTACTCGTCAAACTCCAAGAAGGCAAGCATTTTGGCCAGACTTCAGGTAACGGTACAGAAACCTTCTTATTCTTTATATCTGTTATTTCTATGGCTTTTACTGTTTATCTGTCATTTGATTGTGATTCGTTGCACTTCACCTTTGCCCAATTGGCCAGTTATCATTTTATACCCCACATTTTAAAGAAATATGTTCATTCTATAAAATTGAGTAGCTGTTATAAATAGAGAAGGCATACTATCCAAAATAAACTATGAATTGTTTGTGTCTTTTTTCTAAATAAGTATAAATGTAATAAACATCTTTATATATATATATATGAATTGAAGCCATTTTTCCGCCTGGTTTTCTCTGGAGTTAACATCAAAGTAGAAACTTTCAGTGTTGGGAGGGGGAATGATTTACCCTTTGGTTTTATTTTTCCATCATCTTTGGTTTGTGTTTTTGATTGTAACCCATTTGATACCTTGACCAAGTGTATTTGGTTAATCCAACTAACTTTTTGGAAAAATTCATAATACAAAAGGCAAATCATCTTTCTGTAAATGCACGTCAGTGCCTACAAAATGACTGGAGATTTGGCCATTTGACTAAGTTATTACTATTGTAGTATGTAAACAACTTTTTAAAGGCATCACATAACTGATATTTGTAATATATTTTATTTGAATGATCACATTTTTCATATTCTTCTTTACCTTATTGTGATCATTACATAGCACTGAAAGGATTATTTAAATTCCCCAGGTTAAGGAAATACATCACTTAGATGTATTTCTATATTTCAGATAGACAGTACCTAAAGAGCCTGAACAATGGTCTGTACCCAAATGGATGGCAGTTTGTCACACTGAATTTGGCCCATGATCATTTTGTCATTGATCTTTTGCGTTAGCGCTAAAGGTATAAACCTCAGTCACTTGCTCTTTAAACATTAAATTATCTTTTCTTATATGAATAGCAATGCTTGGCAACCTGCATGAGTGAATAACCACTGGTTTTATCTAGTACAAGAAGGAATGAAATATCCACCACAGCCTGTATTTTAACATCTTATGGGATATAATTTTTTATTAACATATTAATTTGCATATTGCTATTTTAGTCTGTGCCAGCTCTGCTACCCATATTACGTATCTACATTGTAGCAGAACTCCAGAAAACATTTCTCATGTTAAAATTCCTTGTATGTTTCCTCTGCTTTAATAATTTTCTAAACTCTCGATGTTTACTTAAGCAGAATGAGTAGTATGCAATCAAGTTAGTTTTCAGATTTGGGGGTGGGAGGATGAGAAAGAATCCTATTTACTTAACTCTTCTTGTTTTAGGGTAAGCCTCCAACAAAGAAAGCAAAAGTTCTTCAGAAACAACCTTTAGTTGCTAAACTAGCTGCATATGCTCAGTATCAAGCTACCTTGCAAAATCAAGCAAAGACTAAATCAGGTAATATGGGTGAATGTAGTAGAGGTGAAATATTTGGTACTGATTCATCTAGTTTTAATTAATAATATTTTAATTTTGGATTCTGTTAACTAAGCTATTTGTGTACTGTATTTGCACATTATGACACTGGGCTTCCTGGTAGTGGTTTTGGTTTCAGTAAATTATTCTAGAATAGAATAGTGTTCACAAGTTATGGTGCTATTAGGTGGTGGATACTGGATAGAAATCTCATTGAAGTGCACTGTAACAGCTGCGTGGGAATAAAACACAAGAGCAGCCAGAACAGCATTTGTTATCCTGAAGGTATCTGCTCTCCGCTGTTCTTTGTTTCTTATAACTGGAGAGCTCTTGCCTCACTTCCCCAGGAGCATATGTTGTATATAGAAGAGTTAAACTGCTATTTGTTTGCAAATATGATATATGCTAAAGTTCATGTTTATTTAGAGAAGTTCTGTCTTTATAGAAGAAACTTTCATTAGAGGTGATAAATTTATGTCATTTCACATTTTAAAATAATAGCCTTCTTACAAATTTGAGAACTGTAATATATCTAAATTTATTTTATTTCAGTAGCAGTCTCCATGGAAGGTTTCAGCTGGGGTAACTACATCAGTAGCAATAGCTTTATAGCAGCTCCAGTTACCTGCTTTAAACATGTGAGTATGGAATTTCTCAGTTTCTGTTGAAATGCTTAGTTATTGTTTAAATCTGAAGGCACAATAGCATTTAATCATCTTATCCTTAGAAGGTCTTTATTTTATACGTTGTAATGGAAATGTTTCTTTTTTAATTAATTATTGTGCTATGAATAGTTACATAACTTCTCTAAGTTTTATAAGTAAAAGGTTCCTATAAAGACATTGCAAGTTGAAATTGTTTCAAATGGGGAAAGCCACTAGTGTCATCCAATTTTCGTATTAAGTTGAACCATATAAAATTGCTGGTTTTGTGTATCAAAAATAGTTGTATATTGGCAAAGTCATATGGTTCAACCTCATAGAAACCATGCATTGTATATGTTATCTACATTTTTGTGATTTGACCTAATAATTGAGAAAAGGAAAGATCTAGTTTTGTTTTGTCTCAAATGTAAAATCACAAAAACAAAGAAGGAACTGTTAGTAATACAGTATCGTGGGCTGAAATGATCTGTTGGGAGATGTTATTTTTAACAAGTAGTGTCACAGAACGTCTGAAGTAATTGAGAGTTATGTTTAAAATGTATCTAATGATAAATTCTTTCCTTTTGATTTCATTCCTTTTGATTCAGTTATCTGATTAATTCTCTTCAATACTTTTTTTAACCTTACTGTAAGCTTAATTTATATTTAAAGGTTCTATTTGCTACTGACGATGTATAAGAAGGAAAGAGAATTTAGAAAGTTAATGAATGAAATTTTGTGTACACTTAACATATTGTTAACTTAGAGCTTAACTGTTAAATAATAGCATGTGAACAAAACTGAGCTTGAGTTCTTGCTGTGGAAATCCAAATGAATTTTAATTCATTCGTGTCCAATAAAGGATGTTGATCAAGGCCAAACATATTAATTCAGTGGTAGAAATATGAATTAAAGCCAGATTCATTCATTTGCTAAGTTTTCTTTCTTAAAAGTACAGGTGTTAAGCCCTTAGTCGGTGGCATGCTGACCATCTGAACCAGCCTAAGTGGAATCTTAGATACTTGACCTTAGTATACAGTAGCTGATAATATTTTACTGTAATGTTGATAGTAGTGTCACATTTATGAGATACATTAAGTACATGGCAACAGCAGCTTTCATGAGAATTACAAAGCAAGTCTTTAACTCTCCTCTCTTGAGATAGTTCTTTTTGGTACTAAGAAGATAAGAATTAGATTAAGTTCTCAGTTATAACAACTCTTTCATCCCAGATTCCTGGGACATTTGTCTGTTGTCTCCTTCTGAGTATCCTTTATCTCTTTTCCTATCTTTATTTTAATATTTTGTTTCTTTAGGTTTTAATATCATAAGCCATGTTCAGCTATTTTATATAATTAGTCAGGATATTTTTAAAAATAGCATTTCAGAGTCCCAAAAGTATAATATTTTATTTCATGCCCGTATCTTTGAATAGTAATACTATGTTAAAGTTCTTTGCAAGAAAATCTCTATTATAATGAAACAGATTTTTTTTGACTTTGCTTTTTTAAGATTAAAGTGTTCTATCATATAGAATAGAGCAGCTAGCCTTAGCTGTATGATTAATAATGATACTGTGGGACCTCCTGTTTCTCGTTCAGAAGCAAGGTATCTGTCACCCAGTGCCTTCCTGCTCCAGTCATCTTCCTTTACTGCCTTCTCCTTACCAAAAAGGAAACATTTTATACTGCTAATGTCTTAATATATTTTAGTACAAAATGAGTTTGCTTTGTTGCCTTAACCAGCACTTTTATTTGAAGTCATTTGGTTTAGGAGGTCAGACTTTGTGCTGTACTTGATTTTTGTTCTTTAGAGTTGACTCTTCGTGGTTTTTCCCCTTACATAGTTTTTGCGGTCTCCAAGGAGAATTACTGGCTTTAGCTTTAGAAAACCTATTGCCAGGAGCAGCTGCAAGCACAAGGTCCTGCCTTGAATCATCAGTCTTCTAATCTTCTAACGCTTGATGCCTGCTCTAACACTGGTTCATCTGTGGGGCCTCTTCCTCCACACTGTACACCTGCGTTGTCTCCAACTTGAGCGCAGGTTGGGAGCCTTTTCCTGCTCCTAGGGGATTCCTTTTTTTTTTTTTTTTCGGTATGCGGGCCTCTCACTGCCGTGGCCTCTCCCGTTGTGGAGCACAGGCTCAGCGGCCATGGCCCATGGGCCCAGCCGCTCCGCGGCATGTGGGATCTTCCCGCACCGGGGCACGAACCTGTGTCCCCTGCATCGACAGGCGGACTCTCAACCACTGCGCCACCAGGGAAGCCTAGGGGATTCTTTTTTCAAGCATAAGTTTTTAACACATTCAATCTGTGGGAATTCCCTAGCAGTCCAGTGGTTAGGACTCGGCGCTTTCACTGCTGGGACCCAGGTTCCATCCCTGGTTGGGGAACTTAGATCATGTGGCTTGCAAGGCACTGGCACCGCCAAAACAAACAAACAAAAAATTCACTGTGTACATGGAAACGGAGCTGTTCTGGTTGAAGCAGGATTTGGGGGTGGGGGTGGTGTCACAGCTTTGACTGCCTTGCTTCTTTAAGGTAACTCAACCTCTTCTGCAGTAGGGACCCTAGGTAAATATATTTTCCAGCACTTAAAAATGATAGTGATTAGTTCTTAAACGATGGAATTTCAGTAGAATTCCTCTTTTCCATGGTCTGTCTTTAAATTTCTGGGAAGTTTCTGCAAAGTATATCATAGGACAATATTCTCTTTGAATATTGCTGTAATTGTGCATAATGGTTTATACTTTATCACTCAATTACAACAGTGTTTGACATTTTTTATAATTATCAGTGTAAATGGAGCCCAGTTGTCATTAAATATATCTACTTAGAAACCTGTATATTATGATTGCTGTATATCTGATGCAACTTTCATTTCATCTAGGTGGTAGTTTTCAGACTTTTTTTTTTAAAACATTACGATTCCCGCTTTCCCTAATAAACATAGCTAGCATAAGGGGAAGTTATACTGATTGGTCTGGCAAGAGTAGGGTGGTATAGCTAGAGCCTTGGCCCCTGACCCTTGGCTTTCCCTTCTTTGGCAGTCTCTGAGGTTGGAAACCACTGAATTAGGTTAATACCATTTTTTAAAAAATTTTTATTGGAGTATAGTTTATTTACAATCTTGTGTTGGTTTCAGGTGTTAGGTAATATCATTTTTAATTAATCCTAAATCATATGGTCACAAAGCTGTAAGTTATCTTAAAAATCATCTAGCTCATCTACTCCATCTCTTAGTATAAATGAAGAAACTCTTGCTACATTTTTCAGTAGCTGGATTGAAATTTTCAACTTTGGGCTTTAACCTGCTTTTTCTCACGCAGTTTTTCTTATTTGTTCGGGTTTTAACATAGTTTTGCATTAAGCCTCTATAGGAAAACCCTCCTGTGCTCCCCCTTTACTTACACAACTCGACCACACAGTGCTGCTGATACCAGATGTGTGGGTTTCCGCCTATCAAGCATTTCTCTGACACCAGCTTGGGTGTCCTACAGTTTAGTTCAATTCTGACACTGTCTGTCTGGAGTTAGCATCAGATCCCACACTTACGGACTCAGTCCCACAAGACTGCCCCTACTTCAGACACCAGTTGCAAATCCCACATTGTCACCTCTACTTCTGACAGATAGCTGTAAATCAGAGTTCCCATGCTCCTTCCTTGGGTTTGATAATTTGCTAGAAGGGCTCACAGAATTCAGGGAAACACTTAAGTTTACTGTTTCATTATTAAGGATATAATAAAAGAGATGAACAGTCTCATGAAGAGATGTGTAGGGCAAGGTATATGAGAAGGGGCATAGAGTTTCCATACCCTCCGAGGTGCACCACTCTCCTAGCACCTTTACTTATCCACCAACCCAGAAGCTCTCCAAATCCTGTGTATTGGGATTTTTATGAAGTCTTCATCACATAGTCATAATAGGTCATTAACTCAGTCTCTGACCCCTCTCCCTTTCCTGGAGGATGGGTGATGGGGCTGAAAGTTCCAAGCTTCTAATCATAGTTTGATCTATGTGGTGACCAGCTCCCATCCTGAAGCTATCTAGGGGCCCACAAAGAGTTGCCTCATGAGAACAAAAGACACTCTTATCACCCAAGAAATTCCAAAGGATTTAGGAGGTCTGTGTCTTGGAATTAGGGTCAAAGATCAAATATTAAAACAAGAGATACCTCTGGTACTCTTATCACTTAGATAATTATGAAGGCTGTTAAGACCTCTGTGCCAGGAGCAGGGCCAGAGACTAATACATACATTTTTTTATTTCACAGCTTCTAAAAGCACCTTTTAGCCTTATCTTTACTAACTGTGGAACAATCTCCAAAATACTACTGCAGTATCACATGCCAGTTAGGTACTCTACGTTAATGAAATTCACAGACTATTTTCTCCTATTGACAATTTATGTTTGAACCCAAGAAAGTTGTTCTGTGTATGCAGAACATTTAGCTTTAAAGCATTCTTAATTTTTTTAATATTATAGTCTTTTAAATAGAAGCACTCCTGTTCCCCATTATTTGCCTTATAAAATCAAGTACAGAGAGTTCCATGGTGGCCTAGTGATTAGAATTCCAGGCTTTCACTGCTTTGGCCCGGGTTCAATCCCTGGTCAGAGAACTGAGATCCCACAAGCCACATGGCGTGGCCAAAAAAAAAAAAATCAAGTAGGATATGTCTTTCCTAAGCATTACAGCACAGGCCAAAATGTGCTAATATCAAATGTACGTGAATCATAAAAAGCTAAAATCATATTCCTTTAGTTATGTATTTACAGACATCAGATTTCTTTTGTTTGGTACCTGGACTGTATACTCTGGTGTCTTGTTGATACTGTCATTGCCAAAACCAGAAATGTAATCATCCTACTTTCTTCTCCCTTGAAAATAGTTGTAGTTAGGTATTTTTTAAAAAGGTCCTTTGCACACGTGCGTGCCATAACTTTAAAGCTGAGTTTACTATACTATTTCATCCTTTCTCCACAGATATCACCTTGTATTGCTTACATGACGTTTTCTGTGTTTTGTTTTTTTTTTTTGCGGTACACAGGCCTCTCACTGTTGTGGCCTCTCCCGTTGCGGAGCACAGGCTCCGGACGCGCAGGCTCAGCGGCCATGGCTCACGGGCCCAGCCGCTCCGCGGCATGTGGGATCCTCCTGGACCAGGGCACGAACCCGTGTCCCCTGTATCGGCAGGCGGACTCTCAACCACTGCGCCACCAGGGAAGCCCTACATGATGTTTTCTAATCCTCTCTTTGGTACCAGACCTGTATGCCAGCTATTTTGAAGGGGATAAGGTTATCCATATTTCTTTGCAACACATATTACAAGTATATTTTTGGATTTTAAGGACAAAAACAGAAACCTTTTTGTTTGTGTATGTGCGGTAACAGTAGCTTATAGTAAAACTCATGATTTATTTCTCAGGTCTGTATTTATTACTAAAATAATCTCTTTCAAATAAAATTATTCTTTGTTTTTTTCCCTAGCCTTAACCATGCATACGTAACTCCATTGAAAATTGAAAATAAATGTGATTTCACATCCATTTTAACTAAAGTTAGAATCTTCGGTATGTCATCCTAGATTGCAAAACTTCTTTCTAATGGAAATAAGACTTAAATTAGTTTCTGGTACTTGTTAGTACTCCATCCAGTTTAGCTATTATGCGTGTTGCCACAAAATAGATTCTCTGCAGGAAAGCAGTGGACTCTGATATAATAAGAATCACCTGTTTTAAGGAAGGCCTAAATAATCTAGATTATTTTCATTTGATATGTTTTTTTTTTTAATTATGGGCTGTTTATGCCTTTCAAATTAGTAACCGCTGCTTCCTGTCTCTTTTTACATATACTAGCATTCCCTCATTCTTAATCTTACTTTCACCCCAAACATCCCATTTTACTTTTGAACTTGCCTTGTACTCCCTATCCCCCTGCTACCACCACCACAAAATGTACTGGGATGGCCAAAATGTTCCTTCGGTTTTTAAGTAAAAATAAGAATACACATTTTTCATTTTCATCAAGAACTTTATTGAACAACATATTCACTCTTTTGTTCCACTACCTTCTGCCATTTTTTCAGGCAGCTTCATAATTCCATCTTCCCAAAGCTTTATCTTTTTGAGCAAAGAACTGTTCCAGGTACCTTTTAATCTTCCAGGGAATTGAAATTTTTTCCATTAAGAGAATTTTGTAAAGACCGAAGTAAGTAGAAATCCAAAGGTGCAGTGTCTGGTGAATACGGCAGATGAATCAGAACTTCCCAGCCAAGCTGTAACAGTTTGCCTGGTCATCAAAGAAACACATGGTCTTGTATTATCCTGATGGAAGATTATGAATTTTCTGTTGACTAATTCTGGATGCTTTGCCGATGCAAAGTGCTGCTTCCAGTTGGTCTAATTGGGAGCAGTCCTTGTTGGAATTAATCTTTTGGCTTTCCGGAAGGAGCTCATAATAGAGGACTTCCTTTCATTCCCACCATGTACACGGCATCACCTTCTTTGGTTGAAGACCGGCCTTTGGTGTGGTTGGTGGTGGTTCATTTCGCTTGCCCCATGAATCCCATGCAGAAATACGGTTAAGAAGGTTTTTTTCACTTAACTTACGTGGAACCCAAACACCAAAGCGATTAACATAACCAAGCTGGTGCAAATGATTTTCAGTGCTTGATTTGGATATTTTGAGTATGTTGGCTATCTCCCGCGTGGCATAGTGTTGATTGTTCTCAGTTAATGTCTCAGTTTGATCTCTGTCAACTTCAACTGGTCTACCTGACCATGGAGCATCATCCAGCAAGAAATCTCCAGCACAAAACTTCACAAACCACTGACACATTCCATCAGTCACAGCACCTTCTCCATACACTGCACAAATCTTTTTTTGCGTTTTAGTTGCGTTTTTACCTTTCTTGAAATAATAAAGCATGATAACGCTGAAAATTTTGCTTTTTTTCTTCCATCTTCAGTATTAAAATGGCTACACAAAAATTCACCGGTTTTGATAAGTTTTTTTTTTTTTAAGTGCACACTGGTACGACAGCTATCACAATACAGTCTAACAAAATTGTTTCAAATGAAGTTAAAGACAACTAAGGGCTACTAGAGCCATCTTACAGAAAAACTGAACGAACTTTTTGGCCAACCCAATAGCTTGTGTTATCAAATCAAAAGGTGAGTGGACTTTCTGGGGAAAGAGGGATCAATTATTTTTTCTGTTTCTACTTCCTATCAGTTCTAGCAAATAATACTCAGGAGTTCTAATTTCTTTCTAGTTAATTTCCTATAATGTTTTCTCCCCTTTTTGGCCAAATAATAGTCTATCTTTCTCTACTAGGTTCATTTTAGTCATCATAATGCCTATTAGTCAAAACATTTTAATGGTGGCTTTTTGTATATTTGCCATATCATTATTAGGATCAATAATAGTTACCTATGTGCAACTTGAAGGCGCTTCTGCCCACTTAAATTCTTTGTCACTGCTGAAGATTGTGATTATCAAAAGTTGTAGGTTGTCAGCTCTGTGGAGGAAAATCTGTATTTCTCCCATAAAGCATCACATGTACAGTGTGTCAGCCCTCCGAGAGTCTAAATACTAGCCATCTGAGCTGTTGGACTATCTGGGAATATTCTTAAAGCTCAGAAAAGTAAGAATCCCACCCAATTACTTTCTTACAGATAGACAGTCAGGTGGAGGTTATCATACATTTGTGTTGGGGAGCCCTCAACATTTGGATTTGGCCATGTCCTGCAGGACCTGATGACAGCGTACCTTGCAGGGAAGGAGAGTCGCTCCCAGATAGCCCTCACGAGTGGCCCTGGAGCAGGAAGTGGTGAAGCAGATCTTCCTGGTTTGGGAGGAACCTGAGGTGGACCTCTCGTCCTGAGTCTGGAAGGTAAATTTGTTGTTACCTGTAAATTATGGTTCTGCTAGTTCATGCTATGCCAATCCAGACTTTCAGAGGTATCCCTCCTGCCAGCAAGAGAAGACAGATGACTTGGATGAAGATGGCTCTCAAGCCCTGGGTCATTTAGTCTTCCACACTTAAGAATATTCATTTTAAACAAAAGGGCAGATATATCTATGAAATGACTTTATTATTTCAACACATTGAGCACATACTATGCAATGACTATGGTGCTCGTTTTTGTTTTTGTTTCTTCATTTTTTTTCTTAGAGTGAACCATATGGATTGGTTTAAGAGGGCCTAGCAGAACCACAACCTTACAGGCAAGAACAAATGTCACTTTCTGCTACTTTCTCCTATACCAATCCAGACTGTAGGGAGCAAAACATAACATCCCCCACTAAAGTGAGCATTAACTTTATTTTCTAAGTGAGCATATTGACACATTCTCTTTAGTAAAATGTGACCAGAAGTTATTTTCTCCAAACAATTGTTAAGACTTAAAAAAAAAAGTCAGTATGACATTGTCACATCTAGCTCAAAAGGGAGTCAGTCCTGTATGCCAAATTCACTTAACAGTGTGCCCACCTAACACACAACTTGTCAGCATAACCATGCTTCTTCCTTCTCAGTGAAAAATAAAGCCCATTCCACAAGATTTGGCAGCCAAACAAAGAGGAATGGATATCCTACCTTAATTTAATGCATACATTTCACTGCATCTGTCTGCTCTAATTGGTTCATCCTCACAGAAATTAACACATGGTCTTTGTGTTAATATATGGTAGCTTAATCTGTTACCTATCTTCTTTCCAGCCTCTCCTTTTCTAATCATATCTGCTGGCAATAGGGATGGCCCTACAGTCTAGAATGATATAGGGGGAGATAGCAGAACCTGAAGAGTCCATTCTTTCAATTTAAAAAAGCAGAAAGAGGTAGTCATAATAGATGTATTTTTTTTTTTGCACAGCTCAGGAAGATAGTTATGTGTATCCTTCCAGAATTACAAATAGTTGAGATAGGCCACTGTCTCCAAGTGATTGAAGTATATTCATTGCTTGCTACTTTAGAAAATAGCCATAAGTTGATTCTGTGTTTGGTTTCTAGACTTATCCTAGTTCAGTGTTGTTTGACATATTCTTCCTCTCCTTCAGAAATTCCTTAAACTATTGAGAGCATAAGGGTTGAGTACTGTTTTAAGCTAATCCTGTTGGGTTAGCATCCACCCAAGTATGAGCAGCCTTGCATGGAAGACATTTGCCCAGTGTTCCGATGGACTAGTTTGTGTGACTCTTGGATATCTTTGTTTAGTCATCTTTTAGCTTTGAAGCTATTTTGTCTTTTCCTGATTTGTTCATATTATCAGGTCTTTTATAACCTTACCTAATCCTTTTTTCTGTGATCAAGGTTCTAAATTGTATTTAACGAGGAGCTGATTATCAAGGACCGCAGAAACTGTTTGGTATTATCAGCATTTAAATTTCTATATTCATTTATTTGGTTTAGTTAACCATTGCTAAATTCCAAATAATTGTAAACTGCCTCAAATTTAAGGATTAAAATATAATGGAAATCGTAATTTGGAAACATATTAAATTTTGGAAAATCCCTTCATGGTATTCATTTAATAGGTTTTCTGAGTCCCCATCTTAACCATTTGTGTGGAGGCTATTTATTACCAGATCTAACACTGAAAGTTTTCTCTTTGTTTATGTTAATTCCTGCATGAGAAATTTTGAAATAATAAATTATTTAACAATTTACCATGGTACGATTCTCCAAAAACTCTTCAACTCCACCTTTTTAATAACTTTATCTGGTGCTTTTGCCACAGGTCAGTTGTAACAGACTATATTTCTATTCTATGAATTTAACTGAAGTTGAAAATATAGATAACTAAGTTTTGTTTCTCTCTGTTTCTGAAACCACATTGCTGATTGGAATTATCTTTCTTTCTGCTCTTTGACCAGATCTATTAAAATTAGAGGTTAAGGTAAAGTACATTCATTCAGTTCATATTAAAAATAATGAATTTCTTAAATGAGCTTTTTCCTTTGAAACCTACTATCAAGTTTGTAATTTGGATTTTACAAAAATTGCTGCTCAAGTCTTGTTTTAGGGCAGTTTTGAATTTTGAACTTGACATGGATCTATTCTAATATATGTGAATTCTCTTCATCTTGAGCTTGTCCCTGACATCGGCTTTTTCCAAATAGAATTCTGTGACACAGGGAATAACAATTATATTTTTAGAGAAAAGTGAATGAATTAAACGGTATTTTTAGTTTAATGTTTCCATGACTGATAGTAGTGCTTAATTTTGAATGATGTGTTTTAGGCTTTATTTAATAAGATGATAATTTAATAATTTTTATATGACAGGCACCTATGGGGACCTGCTGGGGTGATATCTCAGAAAATGTGAGAGTAGAAGTTCCCAATACAGACTGCAGCCTACCTACCAAAGTCTTCTGGATTGCTGGGATTGTAAAATTAGCAGGTGAAAAGCATGTGTAATAATTTACTTTAAAAATGTCAATTATATTTGTAACTTATGAGAAAGCATATTTGTAAATTTTCAGGTATTGCCAAATAAGTATGATGTAGGGCAGAGGTTAGCAAATTTTTTTCTGTAAAAGACCAGACAGTAAATATTTTCAGCTTTGTGAGCAATGCAGTCTCTGTCACAACCATTTAACTCCACCATCATAGCATAGAGGCAGCCGAAGCAGTACATAAATGAATAGGCATGACTGTGTTCCGGTAAAACTTTATTGTTACGTGTCATAAAATATTATTTTATCTCTGATTTTTTTTTTCAGCTATTTAAAAATGTAAAAACCATTCTTAGATGGCAAACTAAAAAACATCAGGCAGTAGGCCAGATCTGTGGGCCATATATAGTTTACCAACCCCTGATAGAGCGAGATGCTTTGGAAAGGAACAAAAAAGTCAAAGTACTAAAAAAAAGTGATATGGTCCATAATATGAGAAGTAAACTAGTGATGAAAGTTTCATCTATTTTGGGTACTACCTTTTTCTTCATTCCCACCTCTTCCAAGTACCCCAGCCCTTATTACATTGTTGCTCATGAAGTAAATGCATTAGGTGTCTGCTGTGTTAGACACCGTGGGCAGGTGACATGCAGACGTATAAGATTTGTTTTTTTCAGTGAGCTCACATCTGCTAAATATTGAATACATTTTAACACAAGGTGCTTAGTGAGTGGTGCTGTAGGACACTGTAGTGCTTCAGAGGGGGAGCAGCCACTCAGATGATAAAAATTGTCCTGAGATTACTGGAAGAGGTATCTTACTCCTCCTACTCTTTCTAGGCTTATCTCCAGCCATTCTCCCCCAGAAACCCTGCCTATTGCTCCCTAAGTACTGCTGATAGACTTAATTTACCTAAAAATGATCTCAATTCTATCTTTCTGTCTTTAATGGCTTCTTTGTCCTTAAAGGATCAGGATGGTCAGCATTTACAGCTATTGATGAGTTTCACCGTACACCACTGACCAGATTTTTTATTGTTCCCCAACATAAATGATCTGTTCTTGTGAAATTGGTTTTCCTCCTCTCTCATACAGCATGTTCTGTGTCACCTCCATGCCTTTACTCACTCTCACTCTCTCACTTACCGTATTTAACCCAGTTCAGTTCCCACCTTTTCCTTGAAACATTTACCCAGCTATATAAGCATTCTCTAAATGCTTGTATTATTCTCTACACCTTAATTGAAAACAGTAGTATATATATTTTTGCTTGATGTTTAAATCAGTTGCATTTAAATGGCTCTAAAGATCAATGTATTTAATGTCCAAGAATTATTTCTGTCTTCCATCTGGTTTTACATTTCTGTTTTATCTAATTGCAACTTATATCTCATTTTAAGCCCCTTTAATGACATTTTAGAAGTGAGCCTGATATTGATCACGAACCCAGAATCAGCAACAGTTAGCAAAGTCATGAGTTGTTCTGTGAATTATTGAATTTTAAAACTAAAAGTTTAATGCTATAAATTTTCATCATAAATATTAACACATGAAAATGCTGACTGAACTTAGCTCCCAGCCTGAAATATAAGTTTATTGGGCCTTTTTTATTCCACTAAAGGCCTTAAATTAAACCTTAATCTATTATCAATACAAGGTTTATTAAATTATAAACAATATATATCATATACTATTTGTTCTTTTCAGGAAATAATTCTTCCGATTTGTTTAGTACATATAGATTTTAAGTGATTTCACATATTTTTATTTGTGTTTACTGAACTTTTTTACCTCGCATTTTCAAATCTTATTTCCAAATAAACAAGACAGAAAAGTTTAGGCTCCTAAAGGAGCCACATCCGAATTATCCAATAATAATTCGGTCACCTGATCACTTGGAAAAAGCAGTTTCTTTGAAATGTACTTTAACTGGATTTCTGTGACTTAACAAGGTTATACTAACTTACCACAGTCTTCTTTATTTCCAAAACTACACATTCTAATAGAACTTTCCCACCCCTCTTTTCACTGAGAATTTCTTTTCTAGAATTTAAGATACTATGGGTCAAGTTGAAATATATTCAGAGGAGTAGGCCGTGCTCTGAAAACAGTTAAACTAATTACATTGTTCAGATAGTTCTCAAAGTTTCATCTATACCATTAGTGACAGCAGCCTCTGGGAACGTGTTATAAATGCAGATTCTCAGGCTCACCCAAGATCTACTGAATCTGGATCTCTGGGGTGTGAGGCCCAGCTATCTGTCTGTTCACAAGCCCTGCACGTGAATCTGTTTCAGATGCTCACTGACATTTGACAACCACTACCAGCAACTATATCCTCTTTTATTTCATTTGGTTTTCTTATTATGCGGCAATTGCTTTGTTGGTTTCAGGCTACAATGCCCTTTTAAGATATGAAGGATTTGAAAATGACTCTGGTCTGGACTTCTGGTGCAATATATGTGGTTCTGATATCCATCCAGTTGGTTGGTGTGCAGCCAGTGGAAAACCTCTTGTCCCTCCCAGAAGTGAGTAGCTTCTTTACCCTTACTATAGAGTATTTGCACTTTAATGCAGTTTTACACTTAGTAATGTTAAAGTGACATAGAAATTAAAATAATGTTTTTTGGTTTCAAGTAACTTACTTGCTAGTAAGACATGCTTATTTTCCCTATTTTTGTTACTCTTCTTGAGAACTTTAATTGCAGGGAAATTTGTAACTTTTTTTTTTTAACAGTTTATGAAGCAATTCTATTCTTTGCTAAAGTGTAACTGGTTATTTCTTTTGTTTTAGCTATTCAGCATAAGTATACAAACTGGAAAGCTTTTCTAGTGAAACGACTTACTGGTGCCAAAACACTTCCTCCCGATTTCTCACAAAAGGTAAAGACAGGATCTTAGAAAGGACTGAAGTGGCAAATGAGAACTCTAAAAAATGGAATAACTTCGAAGTTTTTTAAGGAATTGTTTCAATTAGTGAGTCAGATGACCTATGTTAACTATCGAGTGCACTCGGTATTTTTATAGTACAGTGCTAAAATTATTTGTAGACCTTGGTCGTGAATTCCCAACAGTTCTGCCTTTGTTTCAAGGTTTCAGAGAGCATGCAGTATCCTTTCAAACCTTGCATGAGAGTAGAAGTGGTTGACAAGAGGCATTTGTGTCGAACGCGAGTGGCAGTGGTGGAAAGTGTAATTGGAGGAAGATTAAGACTAGTGTATGAAGAGAGTGAAGATAGAACAGATGACTTCTGGTGCCATATGCACAGCCCATTAATCCATCATATCGGCTGGTCTCGAAGCATAGGCCATCGATTCAAAAGATCTGGTAAGCACCTGTCGCAAGAACTCCTGTTGAAAATATCATTGAGGCTAAACCGTACTACTTGGTTATTTTTCTCTGCAGAATAGCATAGATCAAAACTAGTTGCCGGGGCTGCTTATTCTATCTTAATTAGGAAAGTTTCACACCAGGATATTAATGTCCTAACAATTCCTTTATATTCCTTCCATTTGTGCTCAAGTAAAAAATAATGCACTTTTGGTCACAACTACATTTGTTTTCTTACACTTTTTTATCCAGCCTGTTTGAAAGAACTGAAGATAGCCTTTCCCTTTCCATTCAATTTTAGTTGGAATAGTGAAATTAAATGTGGTTAGACTTAATACTAAACACATTAAAACGTACTTTCTAAAGTTGTAATTCCCTAACTAGGGAATTTCCAGCATTCTGATTGGCTGAATGTATTTAAACAGCACATGTACTCTAAAGAGAGAAAGACTTTTAAAGAATATTATTCACCATAAATGTAGAAGGCATGTATTTTTGCCATGTTTTAGAGTATACGTACCTTGTGAGTTTGAAACCTTCAAAGAAACGTGGTTTTTGGTCTTCCCACAAATGCTGACAGATTAGTATGTAACTTTTCCTTGTAGATATTACAAAGAAACAGGATGGACATTTTGATACACCACCACATTTATTTGCTAAGGTAAGAAGTTTTTATAAGAACCCTCATTTGTAAATTAGGTTTGAAATAGGGTTGTGGGTTTTTTCCTAATATTATGGAAATCGTAATTACATATGTTCACCTAAAAGGATTAAGACCTTGTAGTCCATATGTGTCACAACTGTTGATTATAATTATTCTTCAATTCTATTTGCCTGAATTCTCTCTATTCCCTAATGGAAGTTTGAGTTATAATATTAGGTAGGTAGGAGAAGACACTTGGTATTTTCATCTGGTAAACTTTTTCAACTTGGTATTATTTTAATTATTAAACTGATAACACTTGTGACGGTAGATGTACTTTCATGTAATTCTTTAGGTAAAAGAAGTAGACCAGAGTGGGGAATGGTTCAAGGAAGGAATGAAATTGGAAGCTATAGACCCATTAAATCTTTCCACAATATGTGTTGCGACCATTAGAAAGGTAAGAGAATAGGTTTTAAAATATAGAAATGCAGTTATAGGAGCTAGGTTTAAGGTAATAGGAGAAGGAGGCCCCTAACATATTCATTTTGACATAAAATGTGTGCATCTGCATCTTCACTGGGGAGAACGTTACTAGTAATTTCAAAATAAATTTGAATTCTCTTAGGGGGCTTTTCTTTTTATATATCTTGTTGTCAAGATTGTTATCTTGAGTCTGCTACCTTTATTTTATGGAAGTATATCCTTAAGTTAGAGGAGGAATATTTATTTAACTTATTTCCTGGTCAAAGCTTGTCCAACACAGAATTTGTAACAAGGCCAAGTTTATCTTCAGTTTCCTACATTTCCTTTGTGTGCTTTTTTTTTTCCCTTTTAGTAGTACTTTACTTCTTCTTTTCTCTTTTTCTCTGTCTTCTGAAACTGTTTTTATAAAAAGATGTAGAAGAGTGGTTCTCAGTTCTCAGTAGGCATCAGAATCTCCTGGGGAGCCAGCAAAATACCATTGACTAGGCCTCTTCCCTGACCCTGCACCCCCATTCTGATTTAATCAGTCTGGTTTGGGGCCCTAGCATTGGTTTTTTTGTTTTTGTTTTTGTTTTTGTTTTTTTTTTTTTTGCGGTACACGGGCCTCTCACTGTTGTGGCCCCTCCCGTTGCGGAGCAC
>NW_006771641.1:0-203 GCF_000442215.2 Lipotes vexillifer
TACCCTAAACCGACCCATTTCCCTCACCCTAACCCTAACCCTAACCCTAAACCCTGACCCTGACCCTAACCCAAACCCTAAACTTTGCCCTAATCCTAAACCGTACGCTAACACTGACCCGTGCACTAACACTTACACTACCCTTCAACAGTTGTCGTACACTAACCTGTACCCTAAACCATCCCCATTCCCTAAACCTAACC
>NW_006771642.1:0-18477 GCF_000442215.2 Lipotes vexillifer
TCAATAAAGACTTTAAAAATGGTCATCAAAAAAAAAAAAAAAATCTAAAACAATACCCAGGCTCAGGGATCGGTACACTGGAGGCATATCTTGCTTTGAATGGAATGTGATTCTGGCCAAAGGCTGTTTCTGAACAAATTAAAACTAGATCTCATATAAAGCTATCATTTCAATGGATAGACAATCCACTCCAAGTTCATCACCTTCTTGGGGATCTGGATAGGAGCAGAAACGACCTCTTGTCTGCAACCTAGCAAAAATGAGTCAGTCCATGAAGGATGACAGTAATATTTAGTAAGCACTAATGTTATTTTAGGCATTACGTAAGATTTACCTAAAACACGACACAAGGAACTAAAGTCTCCCAAATTTTGCTAGGGGAAAGCCACGACCCTGAATGATTACTTTCCATCACAGGCAATGCCAGCTGTATAGTTACCCCCTTGGAAACCTACAATGTTTGCTCCCTGCCTCTTCCAAATGTCTAGCATCTTCCTGCAGTCACCAGCTATGCTGAGCTCAGGTTGACAACTCAAATTTAGGTTTTGGTTCCCACTCAGCATATAGGACATGTCCCCAGGAGCCTCCACAGCCCGTACCCAAGGTACAGCAGCATCAGCTGCAAGAGCAGGAGCTGAGGCAGGAGGTGCCCACGGAGGAGGCCGAGAGCGCCAGGGGGACAGTGTCCAGTGGGAACGCGCCCTCCACTCATAAGGTAAAACCTGTTTGTTTTTGTTTGAACGTAAGGCTTGCTCTTCTGTCGACAAACACGGCCAAGCTGAGCCTCCCCAAGACACGCTGCGTCCTGTTTAAGTTAATGGGCCTTGACTTTGCCCTGTGTCAAGAGCGTTTCCATTTATCTTCAGACAAAGCATGCTTGGCACGGTTCCACTGACTTTGAAGTCTATATTTTAAATATTTCAGAGCTAGAACTCCTAGTGGAAATATCTTTAGACAGAGAACGAAGATAAATACACAAGGTAACGTGAAAGTTAACTGAAGGATGAGGTCTGAGGATACTGGGAAACCCTAATAAACTTCAGAGCAAAGCCTCAGAGTAAAAGGACTGGCTGGGAGGGAAGCAGGTGGGTAAACACGGTCGGCTGAAAACACAGATGGCCTGTGGAACTCTTGCCTTCAGGCACAGAACTGGGGAATCCATCTTTTACCTTCTGTAGCCAAAGCTTAACAAATGTGTGATTTATGTTTTAATTATGAGGAAGATAAAAAAGTATCAATCCCCTGGAACATGCTTATTTTTCCTTTTTAAAAATACATCTTTGTAGGTTTAGACTTTTTAAAATGTTATACTAACAGATTTCTATTGGTCGTTAACTCCAGTGGCAAAAGCAAAGGAAACACAATTTATTTTTTTGGCCACAACGTGAGGCACGCGGTATCTTAGTTCCCCGACCAGGGATCGAACTTGAGCCCCCTGCAGTGGAAGCGTGGAGTATTAACCACTGGACCACCAGGGAATTCCCAGAAACATATTTTAGAGTGAGTACCTGCTGCATTAGCACTGTTTTGAGACAATTAAAAATTTTAAAGGTTAGTGATGTCAGTTGATTTGCTTCCTTTTTTCTGACCGAGGGAACTTACTTAAAAAGGACATTTAAAAGCAAGATAATGATATAACTGTGCAAGTTCCAAAAATCTGAGCATGCTCAAGGTATT
The DNA here is from genome assembly GCF_000442215.2 of Lipotes vexillifer. NCBI lineage: Eukaryota > Metazoa > Chordata > Mammalia > Artiodactyla > Lipotidae > Lipotes > Lipotes vexillifer. The sequence continues at coordinate 1,678 of NW_006771642.1, forward strand.
CTCTCAACACTGCTTATTATTAAAATGTGCCAATGCAACATTAAAAGTGGCCTCCTTCAATGAAATAGTGCCATTTGCAGAGCGTGGATGGACCTAGAGATTGCCATACAGAGTGAAGTTAAGTCAGAAAGAGAAAAACAAATATCCCATAATATCACTTATATGTGGAATCTAGAAAAATAGTAGAGATGAACTTATTTGCAAAGCAGAAATAGAGTCACAGATGGAGAGAACAAACTTATGGATACCAAGGGGGACGGGTGGGTGGAAGGAACTGGGAGATTGGGATTGACATATATACACTATTGATACCATGTATAAAATAGGTAACTAATGAGAACCTACTGTATAGCTCAGGGAACTCTACGCAATGCTCTGTGGTGACCTAAATGGGAAGGAAATCTAAAAAAGAGGGGATATATGTATACATATAGCTGATTCATTTTACTGTACAGTAGAAACTAATGCAACACTGCAAAGCAGCTAAACTCCAATAAAAATTAATAAAAAAAAAAAAAAGTAGCCTCCTTCACCTGAAGCATCAGTGAATGTAATGGGGATAAATATGAGCTCCTGGGTTATTCATCTTTGAGGAAATGAAGAAGGAAATGAGATTCAGACCAAAAGCAATAACCCTAAAACCAAGCGTAAGTTTAGGCAACTTGAATATTATGGTCAGTAAAGCTCATCAAAGCACAGCCAAGGGAATGGTCCAAACTGGGGGCCAGGAAATCAGGAAGCACAGAAGTCGAGCTTGAAGCCAGTCACAAGGGAGGGGATACTTGAAAACATCCAGAGAAGCAAGGCAAGAGCTGAAGGGCAGGAAGAGCATCCTGCAAACATGGACGGCAGGCTGGCCTGGTTGGGGTGAGAGTGTCACCTTGGGAAGCAGAGGGCCATCCAAAGGAGGTGGCGCGTACTCTGGAAGCACCTGGGAAATGTGCACAGGGTCCCTGAGAGGATGGAGACGTGACAAGTTGTGCCGCAGGAAGGAAGAGAACGTCTGGAGAAGACGTGCTCTGAGTGGCTCGCATCAGGTGTGTATGTAGCAAGTCGTGGCGGGGAAGGGAGAGACTTGAAGATACTTCTGCAGTTGAGGGTTGGAAAATGGGCACAGAGAGAGAAGTTGAGAGGGATATCATGGGTGGTTGGAATTTCGTTTTGTTAGAACATACGTTCAGCTTGGGAAGACACTGAGTCCCAGGTAACTGTGGAGCATCCTAGGAAGGCAAATACGAGTCAAACTCTCAGGGTTCCTCGTAAGAAAAATCTTCCTGGGACTTCCCTGGTGGCGCAGTGGTTGGGAGTCCGCCTGCCAATGCAGGGGACGTGATTCAATCCCTGGTCCGGGGAAGATCCCACATGCCATGGAGCAACTAAGCCCATGCACCACAACTACTGAGCCTGCTGCGCTCTAGAGCCCGTGAGCCACAACTACTGAGCCCGTGAGGCACAACTACTGAGCCCGTGCGCCACAACTACTGAGCCTGCTGCGCTCTAGAGCCTGTGAGCCACAACTACTGAAGTCTGCGTGCCTAGAGCCCGTGCTCCGCAACAAGAGAAGCCACCGCAATGAGAAGCCCGTGCACCGCGATGAAGAGCAGCCCCCGCTCTCCCCAACTAGAGGAAGCCCGCGCACAGCAACGAAGACCCAACGCAGCCATAAATAAATAAATAAATAAATTTATTTAAAAAAAAAAAAAGAAAAATCTTCCTGAATTGTACTGGGGTCTATGCTAGATAGACAGACGATCCTCTGAGTGCCCCTCATTGTGCCTCCTGCCAGGAAGGCGAGCAGCTGGAAGGAGGAGTCTGGGAATATCTGTCCAGGCCAGCAGCTGCAGGCGTACCTACGGCTGCAGGCAGAGGCTCTGGGACACCAAGTGGCCCAGGTCCCATGGAGATGGACAGATCAGACACATCAAAACTTACATCTGTAAACGAAAAGATACTGTGCCCTTCTCTTCAACGGACTGTGATGACAACGACACAACGCACAGAACAAGGCCATTCCAGCAAAAGATAACTCTCTAGGAGGCATGGTATGGCGATGCATGCTCAGTCAATGGAGCCTTTCTTATAGGTACTCATGTATTTCAAAACATATCAAGACATGCATTATCTAATTTTTGTAAAACAGCATCCACCCTCGGGTACGGTGTTTCATTCTATCCTAGGTGTTTGAGAAGTTTCCTTCCAAATGGTGGTGCAGGGAAGGGCTTTCTGTGCCAGGTCTAAACCCACCTTCAAAACAACGTCATTCTTTATGACATTCAAGACTGTTCTCTCCTCTACAAAACTCTTTCTCTGTGTCAAAGCAAAAATAAACAAGACTTGGCATGATTTAATTTTTTTAAAAAACACTTTTCAGAGGAAAAGTTACAGTCCTAAAGAATACAAAATCATGGCTTCCCTGGTGGCGCAGTGGTTGAGAGTCCGCCTGCCGATGCAGGGGACACGGGTTCGTGCCCCGGTCCGGGAGCATGGCTTCCCTGGTGGCGCAGTGGTTGAGAGTCCGCCTGCCGATGCAGGGGACACGGGTTCGTGCCCCGGTCCGGGAGGATCCCACGTGCCGCAGAGCGGCTGGGTCCGTGAGCCACGGCCGCTGAGCCTGCGCGTCTGGAGCCTGTGCTCCGCATCGGGAGAGGCCACAGCAGTGAGAGGCCCGTGTACCGAAAAAAAAAAAAAAATACAAAATCAACTCTCTTTAGCTCTGTTACAATTAAAATAGAATAAGAACTTGTTTGAGTATACTTGTGCATGAAATTGTTCTAATGATAACCGGGGCTCTTTTGGCATTCTGTAATTATCTAACATGCTGGAAAAAACAAAAAATGCTACCTCACCCCCTACAGCTGCATAAATGCCTGTGAAATGGTTAGAATACCACCTACCCTACAGTTTTTGAGAGGATTACACGAGCCGGCTTATGTAAATCATCTGGCACAGGCATCTGATAAAAAAGCCATTTAATAAATGTCACTTCTGTCCATATCAAATACAGATTAAAAACAGACACTTGACCAAAGTAAAGCCTTAAAGGATCTCCCTATTTCACACCCAAGAAACACAGCCGAGATTAAGGGACAGAGCTCATGAAATCTCTGGGATAAGGAAAAACATTTTTTAAAAATCTCATTTAATTTTCCACTTGAGGGCCAAGGCTGAAAGTCATTTCTTAGAACTAGAAACCCAAGAATCAATTCCTAATTATTTTATCTCACTGTAAGGTGCATTCTCACAACAGCTGTAGCACACAAGACCCTAGATGGTAGGTGTGTCTGCCCCGGCTCACACTGACTTGCAAATGGAATTTGACAAAATCCCTTTAGTTCCAATGCTACAACTGCTGAGATGTCCACTAGAGAGATGTTCTGAAAAGATACAGCAGGTCAAAAATGCTCTGTGTCCCCAGTAGGTGACCATCCAAGAATGTCCTACTGGAGCTGCAGGTATGAACACAAGCCCACTCCAGACGCCCTTGGCCAGAGTGAGTGCTTCTGGGAGAAGAGCTGGAGCCAAGACGGGTCAATGGGAGTCCCTCCAGGGTGTCTATGCCCTCTTCTGCCAAGCCTGGGGGAGACCACCTTTGTCACCACACAGAAAGAACCTCCTCAAGAATCACTACAAACAGGAAAGCAAAGCCGAGAGAGAGGGAGCAAGCGGGCTACCGTTTGTTGTTGGAGACCCGGCACTTGGTCGGGTCTGGCCAGGGGGCTCCCAGCGTTCTGACCTGGGCGGAGCTTACATTGTTCTCTCCTGAAACTGGGCTAACATTAGTCTTTGGTGAGCAACTCCCGAGTGTGTAGTCACGACAGTGTGGCTGTCTGAGGGCGGGGATGGAGGGTGGGGATTTGCACAGCGGGTTTGAGGAGTAGGCTCTGAAATCAGACGACTCAAGGTCTGGAGCCCCGCTCTGCCTTGCACGGTGATCCGACCTCTGTGCAGTCTTGTTCCCTGGGCCGGAAAGGGGTGTACGTTGCCTCAGGCCTGTGGTGACGATTAAACGAGGTAATGAGTGAAACTCCACGGACACCCCTCTCCTCCCGCTTCCGGGCTGCTTTCCTGTGTCCACATCCAGACGTGGCACGGTTGGGAATTGAACATGACCCACGACGACACCTAATCTGAAACCAGAATGCTGGTTCGCTCGTCACCTAGGGCTTGGCACTGTTTGCTCCCTTAAATGTTCTGTGTACACTCAAAATGGAAGTCTGTTAAATAAACATCTGCCTTGGGCAGACCCAGTGCTTTGCCCCTCCTTGATGACATCTTCAGTTCCCTTTTCTCTTCAGTCTAATCCCTTCTTTGTGCCTGTCTTTTTCCCTTGTGTTGCCTACTCTTCACTAGGCTTCCAGAACCTTCCATTTTCTCCCCTTTCATCCTTCTTAAAAGCAGGAAAAGTTCACAGCATCGATTATGGAAATAACTCAAACCACAGGACAGGTGGCTGGAAAGGCCCTTGGAGATCACACAGATGGGCCCCTTTAAGATAAGGAAACTCAAGCTTTGAGAGAGGTTAAAACTTAATTCAGAACTGTAATTACCAAGACAGCTGCTGTGAGTACCTTATGGCTCCAGAATATGGACAAACTGGCGGAAGAATTATGAATCCCACGAATTACAACCAAGCTGGCAAAAGCATCACTTAGTGGAGGAGGGGCAACACAGCTTCAGAATCAGGCGGAACTGTCAGAATCATGCTCTGGGTTTTAGTTGTCTCGTGCTTCAAATGAGGCTCCTACCTATCAAGGCTGGTGTGGTGTGTAGCTGCTCAATCATGTTAGTTATCACCCCCTTGTAACTCAATTTGGAACTCAGTTTGGTAAAACAATTTGGAACTAGAACGTCCGGAGCACCAACCTAAGCATGTCTGATATAAATACTGCTTTAAAAAGTGAACATTCTGTTTAATGGGTACATAGTTTTCATCTGGGACAATGAAAAGTTCTGGAGACAGATGGTGGTGATGGTTTCACAGCAATGTGAATGGACCCAATGCCACAGAACTGTCCACTTAAAACTGGTTCAAAGAATCAATTTTATATTATATATAGTTGGCCACAAAAAGAGGGAAAAAAAGTGAACAATCCTCTTAAATCTGACTTCTACTCATTATGTCCTTATTACAGAGTACAAGGGAGAAATTCTAGCTCTCCTGAATTCAAAATGAGATTTTTAGGGAATTGCCTGGCAGTCCAGTGGTTAGGACTTGGCACCTTCACTTCTGGAGCCCAGGTGCGATCCTGGTTGGGGAACTGGTTGGGGAACTAAGATCCCGGAAGCCGTGTGGTACAGCCAAAAAGAAAAAAAAACAAAAGAGAGAGAGAGAGATTTTACTACAAAAATAAAAATAAATAGTAAATATAGTTTGCTTTTTTTAAATTGTCAACGCTCTAGAATCCAAAGGCATTAAAATCTATCAGTAACATGAAAAAAGATTCTAAAGATATGCATGTCACTAACACTGTGTTCTTTTACAAATCTGGTAGAATATTCTACTCAAGATCCATCTTCAGGGAAGCTCAGTGGCTATTACGAAGCTGGGATCCGGTGACAGCTCGATTCTACTTGGCACAAAAACTAGGCACAAAGACCTTGTTATCCTTTCCATTTTATCTTTCCACCTTGCCTGGATTTTTTTTTTTTTTTTTTTTTAAAGCAAAACAAAGAAAAACCACTGCTTAGCACAGCCCAACAGTACTGCCATCCTTCTCTTCTGGACATGAAAGGCCTCCCTGGGGAACATCACGAAAGGACGCCAGTTCGGGAGGTGGTGATGGAGAGAGACCCCTCTCTTTGTAGCTGCACCTTTCATTTGAATAACACCAGGACAGAATTCCAATTCTATATTCGAACACTCAAGGGCTGTTGTTAGACAGGTCGGCTGCCTTCTGAAATATCACCCCCTTGTCTGTCAAGGACAGAGAATTTGGGATTGTAGGTGCCGGATCCAGCCTCGTAGCCTCCAAATAGCAGACAGCATCTGTGTGACTCAGAGGTCTTACCCACACGGAGTCTTCATTTCCTTTCTCAAGTCAGCCTAAAATACGGCCTTGAGGTAACGTCAACATTACATTTTAATCAAAATACTATGTAGCATATAAACATAGAGGCAAATGCCATGTCCTTATTTATCGTAAACAGGAAGCCTACATTTGGCCACTACGAACATTGTGTACCGTAACATTACTAACTGAAACATACCCAGCTCAGGACTTCCCTGGTGGTGCAGTGGTTAAGAACCCTCCTGCCAATGCAGGGGACACGGGTTCGAGCCCTGGTCCCGGAGGATCCCTCATGCCGTGGAGCAACTAAGCCTGTGTGCCACAATTACTGAGCCTGCGCTCTGAGAAGCCCACACACTGCAACGAAGAGCAGCCCCTGCTCTCCACAACTAGAGAAAGCCCACACGCGGCAATGAAGACCCAACGCAGCCAATAAATAAATCAATAAATAATTTAGGGCTTCCCTGGTGGCGCAATGGTTGAGAGTCCGCCTGCCGATGCAGGGGACACGGGTTCGTGCCCCGGTACGGGAAGATCCCACATGCCGCGGAGCGGCTGGGCCCGTGAGCCATGGCCGCTGAGCCTGCGCGTCCGGAGCCTGTGCTCCGCAACGGGAGAGGCCACAACAGTGAGAGGCCCGCGTACCGCAAAAAAAAAAAAAATAATAATAATAATAATAATTAATTAATTTTAAAAAATACCCAGCTTGCCACATTCCATTCCATACACTTCATGGTAATCTGTTCTGATATCCTTATAACCCAGTCTTTGGAGTTCTTTTTGCAGTCCACATAAGCCCATAATAACATGGGCTCTGAAGTAAGAAACTGGCAAGTTTTTTCCCCTTAAACCCACATGTCAATCCATATTCTCTACCTCGGTGTCCTACATTTTTCCCCTTGGGGTCATGGCTTGTCTTTGGCAGGATATAAAATACTATGTGTCTCTTATTTTAGATCACTTCAGAAACACACAGACTTCATGCAAGCTGCATGCCAAGGATGTTTCAAACAGGGACAGATGTGGACCCGGGTTTTCGTTCTGAAATGCAACTGTTTGGTCATTGCAGAAACTGCAGACTGTAACAACTCGATGCATTTATTATACACAGTAAGGAGCCTGGTGGGGATGATCTCTATCCGCATCCAGCCAACGGAAATTCAGGGAGGGCACAGTAGGCCAGGCCACCAGAAGAAGTGGATCCCATGTGCTATGTGGAGCATAGGACCTCAGGACGCACCGGCGGACACTAGGATTAAGATGCCAAAACAAAGGATGGGAGGGCTTCCCTGGTGGCGCAGTGGTTGAGAGTCCGCCTGCTGATGCGGGGGACACGGGTTCGTGCCCCGGTCCGGGAGGATCCCACATGCCGCGGAGCAGCTGGGCCCACGAGCCATGGCCGCTGAGCCTGCGCGTCTGGAGCCTGTGCTCCGCAACGGGAGAGGCCACAGCAGTGAGAGGCCCGCGTACCGCAAAAACAAAAAAAAAACAAAAAACCCCACAAAGGATGGGAGATGAAGAGTGGAGGATCAGACACAGTTAGGGGTACCCCTAACTCAGGCAATGCTCCTAGAACCTCAGCTGGATCCATCTTCCTTTCCTTTGTTCTGAGCATAAGAAATGTATTCCGCCCCTCTGAGTGAGGCTGATCTGTAAGCTCCATGTCTGCTCCTAGGCACTTACCTTGATTCTCTCTTGTTCCAGTTTTTATCACCCCCTCATGCCAGTGGTCCCCTGTTCCAAACCGGCTTATCTGGCTGGGTTCTCTCTTCTCTCTAAGCCCACTGGACCTCAAACAGTCCCCGTCTCTCTAAAATTCCATCCAAGACACCAATGGGCAATCTCTTTCCTCAGTCCTGGAATGTTCCTACGTTATTACTTGTAATACATTTGATTCCCTGTTGACAAGTTACCACGGCTTGTGAGTTCCCGTCAAGTCAATGCAATTTGGAAAAGGAGAGTTTTGACCTCAGAATTGCAAAGTTAGTCAAAAAAATGTTTCACTCAAGACCGGAAAGAAATCAAAATGATACAAATCTTCTGTAAAGTATTAACCATGCTTTCGATACTAGAGCTGTTTGTATGCATTTTTATCTTGAAAACGAGGCTAACTTTTACCCTCTTTTACAACATATCAGAATTCCTCAGAGTAAAAAAAAAAAGTACAGCCAGAATGTTTATGAAAATATTAAGATTTTATTACAGTTTCAAACTTGCTATTTCTTTGGCACAAAGCAAAATTTATGGGCAAGGTTATAGGTTTTCATAAAATGAATATTTGAATCGAGTATTGCATAAGAAATATGTCAGTTGAGTGGTCCCCATTCCCACTGGTTACATACATACATGCTGACCCGGTTCTATCCCAGAACAGAGATAGGGAAAGGGATAAGTTATTCCTCAAATAATCACTGAGGGACCGCTATGCATCTATGGTGCTCCAAGCTAAGGGTATAAGAATGAACAAGAAAGATGTGGGTTTTGCCCTCGTGGCGCTTATAGTCTAACGGTGTGATTATGTTAGGTTCTCTTTATTCTAAAATAAGAATGCCTGATTTTAAAGATCTGGGGGAGGCAGATCCAGGCCTAATTCATTCCCTTCAGTTGACAGAACAGAAATCCAAAGTAAATCATCTGATTGCTAATGTCTCCACATGGTCAATGCCTCCAGGCATTTTCATGGGGGCATTTCAGGGCCTTTGACCTCATTTTCCAAGGGGATTAGGCCCATATTTGCCTCCTCCACCGTGTCGCCCCCCCCCCATCCCCCGTCCCCCATCTGCAATCACTGCCACTTTGCCCTGCAGGCTTGGGTCACAAATCACACCCAATCAGGCCAGACCAGAGGTGCTCGCTCCAGGGGAGGTTGGCATCTCATCTACCTGTGAACAACAGGCAAGAACCACTGGGGGTCTGGCTGCTGTTCAACACTAGAAGGTACTTGGCAGACAGCAGGATGACCCAGGATGAACCATGGTGATGATGATGGGGTTGGGGGAGGAGACATACCTTATCTCTCAATCTCACAACAACCTGCACGGTGCCATGAAGGTGCTATCATCAGTTCTTTTCATCTGTAGTTCTGGCATTTGGTGGCTTTCACCCAAGGCCATGAAGCTTGTAGGTGGTAGAGCCTGGCTCTGAACTCACATCCAATGCTTGCCTCCAAAGCTAAGCCCCTCTGCCCTGAGCCCCACAACAGCTAGAGAGGTGTGGCAGCACCCACACCATCCCGTGATGGCCGGGTGAAGTCAGGAATGCAAGAGGCCTAACGACCCTCCTCCTTCAGCAAGGTACTTAAGGATGTCACCTGGCCCTTCCCCTAACTCCACACTCATGTCTTGAAATCATGAAGCACCAGAACCCTACTGGAAGCCCCAGAATTCATGGTGCAGCAGAAATCAGCACACACACTGCCAGCCCAGTGCCTGGTTCCACAACCTCAGGAAGTCTCAGACCCCACTGCATGTAGACCTGAGAATTATAGGCTTTGGACCACTGTTCTCACAGGTGCTCTTTCATTTCCTCCCTCCTTTCTCACCCAATACCTTCCCAGTTCTCTCAGGAAAGTTACCTCTATTTATGGAGACTGATTCTATTCTAATTTTTACATGAATGCTATATTAGGACACTGATTGTTAAAGGATTGGGAGTGACTCAAAAGAATGCATACCATTCAACCCTTCCAGGGCAGACGCTGGCTAAGCCTCAGAGGACATCCTTCAGCTAAGGTGCAATGAACACAGGAGGTGTCACCTGCCAAACAACCAGACAGCTGGACGTTCTCAACTCAAATTTTTCAAATAACCAGATACTACAACCCATCCTCCGCTGGCTAACTGCCCAAATCTCTGCCTAAGTGCTGCACGGACCCATCGAGCCACACAAAGCAGTTCAGATCTCTTGCCTGGAGGGAGAAGAAAGAATTAAAGCTGAGCTCTTCCAGGACTTGGAGAAGACACCGAGGCAAGTCTTCCTAAGAATTCATCGTAGCCACGAGAACATTTTCAAATGAGTCAACGATATTTTGATTTCTCACTTTAAATGTTTCTCTCTGCCTTGGACCACAAGGTTTGAACAGGGTCACATATGACCTCTGATAGAACTTATTTCAACTCCTAATAACAAGCCACTCTAGACACCCTGAAGGAACAGACAATCAGAGCAAAATCACTAGACATATGAAGAAAAGCTATAAGTTCTGAAAAGGGATTGATTTGAAGGATCAAAGTAAATAAAAGCTATGACACGTTGTTTGACTGCAATGCAAATAACAACAGAAATAGAAGCAATTAACCGAGAGGAGGAACAGTCCATGAAATTAAAAAATATATATATATATATAATTTTTCTATACAACTCCTGAATCAAGGAAAAATCAAAACCACAATGATAGACTAGGTAAAACATAATGAGATCACCAGGTATTGAAAGGCAAAATAACAGTAAAATCATCATCATCGTCTTGCCCATCAAAACAGCCAAATCTATGGTAATGCTAAACTAGCGTATGGAATTAAGAGAATATGCAGAAGTCCACACTTGCTAACAGCATGGAGCAGGAATTCGTGACCTTTCCAGGTCTGCAGGAGCCCATCATTCCCAGAGAATGTCTGAGGAAGAGATCACAGATACTCTCCGTTCCCAGAGTCTGTTAATGCGTAGAAATCGCAGAGAACATTTTCTGTATATATGGGTTAAATGTTTGGGGCAAGTTTTCGTTGGCTAGTTTTTGTTTCTTTTTGAGTCCCCTACTTGCCTAGGACCTTAAATCCAGTAGCACCTGCACCTCTGAGTGAAACTCCCCCACAGACTAAACAGTGCTGGGGAGACACACCCCCTTCTACTTGCAAGTCTTTGACTGTTTGACTGGTTTTTCTCCAAGAAACTAGAGTATAAAAACATAATAACAGTGGTTATATAACTAAGCTAACAAGGAAATACTATTTGGTACAGGATTTAAAGACCAATAATGGGACCTGTCATAAAAATTGGCAAAGTAAAAGCATGCTTCTCTATTCTCCCCCCTTGAAGCCCACTCAAAACCAAAAGAAAAAGTTTTTAAATAAGAAGGAGATGAAAAGAAAAAAGAAAACACTGCAGAGAGCCCAGTGTAGGAGCATCACTATCCCCACAGACCCACCAAGGGCAACGACACTCCAGCACGGAGCAAGCAGAGCCTGTGGAAGGCATTTTTAAATCTCATTTCTGGCTCCATTTTCTGTTTCCAGCCATGTTTCTATTTTTCCCTTATTGTAACTTATCTCCCTTTTTATTTTATAGAACATTCTAAGACAAGGTACAAATAGATCAATCAATCAAAAGTCACTGTGTACTACAATACCCAATTTCCATATCGATGACTGTGGGTCATCAAAATGATGTATTTTCTGCTCAGGAAAATGATGTATTTTCTGCTCGGGATGGAAAAGTACATAAAATATTTTAGAAACATCTCATCACAAAGTGTAAGTTTTGGCGCTGAAAATAACGCACACCAGACCACTCTGAAGCCCTGCGGCCGAGCACCAGACTGTGGACCCTGTCTCCGCTGTCTCTGACCCGTACCCAGCACACACCCCTCAGATGCCTTCTGAGCGAATGGAACCCCTTAAGAGTCCCAGGTAATCCAAGAGGACAGGCCTCCCTGACGGCAAATATCCGGTTCGCATCATCTGTGGGACTGAATTAGGAGGGACAAATACTATTAACCATTCAAAGTCAAAGCATCTCCTTCTGTGGTGACTTCATGTGCCCCAAGAAACCTTTGGTAATCTAGCTTTCTCTGAATTTCCCCTACATGGAGACAATGAGTTCTAACAATGCAAACATCAGCTTTACCTAACAGTTCTTATTGACAATTAATAAAGTGTCTCATGAGAGTCTTTTAGTTTGCCCTGGCTGAGTCTGATCAACTCTGGAAAACTGGTAAGATGTCCTCTGGAGTCCCCAGTGTGATGCGACCCGTGGCAAATTCTCTTTGGACTGTGGCAGTTCAACAAGATTCAATGAGCATACGCCCTCACTATGTGACCTAGTCAGTTCCTGCACAGTATTAGATACCAAGATAGACCGAAAGGGCTGTCAGCATTGACAAAATTACAGGAGTCTCACCAGTGGGGAGGCTCACCTATAGCTGCACGGGCTGTATTCAGGGCAACTCTGGGGGTGCCATGTGCACAGGCTACAAAGTGAGAGGTGTCCCCAGGGTCATGTGATGGGGAAGCCCTGATCACTAGCACAGGTAACAACACTGGTACCTCAAAGGAAAACTCCTCGTTTATGAAATTTTAATGAAGGAGATTCCTTTGGCTTCTAGTTTAAAATGAGGACCCAAGCCCACGTGTTTGCTCCTCAACCCCACTGAAAAAGAAGTATAGAAGTTCAGAAAGGAATAAACCCACAATAGCAGAGACAATGGGAAGATGGGGCAAAATCAAGACACAGAAGATTTCAATACATTTCTAGTGACAGGAGAATAGAAATGTGTGGTAGAGAAAGTTGTCCAGAATACACTACAAGAGGGCTGCAGGGAAGGCGGGGGTCACCTGAGTCACAGGAAGGCTTCTGGCTCAAAATTAGCATGAAACTAAAAATAGGTAAGTTCTAGAAAGTCTGCATGGCGAATTACACAATCTACTCCCCTCCCTAACACAGAGTTTAAATCCTCTGGGTGAGCTAAGACTTCTAGTTGGTGCCCCCAAATCAAGTCATCCTCATCCTGGCATTGGAGGGTCTCCTTCACCTGCCCAGGCTGACTTCCCTCTCAGGGGCGAGGCTGAGAGGGGAACAGATCTGCTCACACCATGTGGAGGAAACCCAACCTAATTATCCAATCTTTCTTCCTTCAGTAAGAACAGATAACCAAAAATGATGATGATGATGACAGCTAACATTTACTGAGCATTTACTATATCCCTGGCACAATTCTAAAAACTTTACAGGTACTGACTCATTCAATCCTCAACAACAGCCCTAACAGGGAGCTACGATTATTATTATTAAAGTGCTCTATAAGGACCAAAGGCAAAGCCAGGATTCAGCCCGAGTCCGAACCAGAGACCAAGCTCTTAACCACTAAGCTAAACTACCAACATATAAGGAAAGCAAGCAGCACAAAAGACCCAAATGTGTCCTCAGAAGAACAGACAATTATGGGACCAGCATTTAAGGCTTAAAAAAAAGAAGATACATTAAAAAAAAAAAAAAACCTCACAAATCTGAGAAAATGTATCCATAAAACAAGAACAGTATGTTAACGAAAAAGGGAAAGTCAAAGAGGAAAAATGAACTCAGAGATGAAAATTGATGGCTAAAATAGAAAATTTAACTCAGAGGCTAGAAAATAAAATTGAAGAGACCTCCCAGGACATCAAAGTAGACAAAGAGATGGAGACCATGAGCGACAAAGGGGAAAATAAAATCCAGGAAGTTGAAGTAACAGAAGCTATACTCAGAGAGAACTAGGACAATAGACAACCTTGACACTGTAGCAGTAAAGGTCAAACTGACAGTAAGCGGGAGTTGAGGGTAAAGGAAGGTGAATAGAGTTCAGATACTGACTAAAGTGGATGGAGCTGGACATAAAGTTGTATATTATTTAAAATCATGAACACTGCCAATGAAGAACCAAAAATAACTACCAAACACCAAAACTAGCAAAAAGAAGTCATCAGGACTGGATAGCTAAAAAAATTCCCCATGCTGATTAGCAGGAAATCAATAAACACTGTCTAGAGTTGCTCCTGGGTGCTGGGGGTAAGGAGGAAGAGGGGTCACTATTACTTTCCACCATAATCTCTTCTTTTTTTTTTTTTTTTTTTTGCGGTACGCGGGCCTCTCACTGCTGTGGCCTCTCCCGTTGCGGAGCACAGGCTCCGGACGCGCAGGCTCAGCGGCCATGGCTCACGGGCCCAGCCGCTCCGCAGCATGTGGGGTCCTCCCAGACCGGGGCACGAACCCGTGTCCCCCGCATCAGCAGGCGGACTCTCAACCACTGCGCCACCAGAGAAGCCCCAATCTCTTCTCTTTGATTTATATTGTCTGCATGTTATTTCAGTAAAAATGTTAAATTCTGTCATTAAAATGTCATTCACCTCTTATGCCATGCATTACTAAGTTTTCTCACCAGCATGCTGGCATAACTTGGTGCCTAACGATATATCCTACCGTATTTACTGTGGCATACTCTCCACGGGTACCCCGATGGCACTTTCTTCAGAATAAATGAGGGGTGCGGTTTGAGGAAATGAAACGCAGGTGTTATTCGGACTGATTCTCAGAGTTATTCTGTCCCCTCCTGTGCCTCTTTCCGCCCTTCACAAATCAACTATATCTCCAGCTGAATCAAAATGACGGCACTGGGTTGGCCTGGTGCCGCAGTCCTCCAAGTCACCAGAGTCTAATTTGCTGTCGTTGCATTTAAGAATCGGATCTAAAAATCAGGACTGAGCATTAACAAGGTCAATGGCAAGGAGATACCATGGGCAAAGCATGGGGCCTAAACTTACAGGAAGAAATTTAATATAAATATATTTAAAATCTTCAAAGGTGGTGTAAGAAAATTAAACAACGAGCAAGAAATCTGATTTGGCAACAGTGCATGTGGGTGGGAAAAAAAATTGACAGGAGGGTCTTAAAATGGACAAAAAGGGACTTCCCTTGGCGGCCCAGTGGTTAAGACCCCATGCTTCCAATACTGCAATTAGGTTCGATCCCTGGTCGGGGAACTAAGATTCCACGTGCTACGTGCTGTGCAGTGCAGCCAAAAAAAAAAAATGAAAAGATTGGAATGAGGCAAAATTCTGAGTGGGCTGTGGAGAACGCTTCTGAAGGCTATGTTCGGTTCTAGACCAACCCCACTTTCCTAACCTAAGCCACCTTCCTGACAGACCACCCATGTGGACTTCTGTGTCCTATGGTGATGGTGAACCAGCTGGTGGTTCCGTTAGGCCAGCAGCAGCCTTACTCAGCGGTGTGTGTGAAATCATCTGAATATTTTATTGCAACCATTTAAGGACTCTGTTCTAGGGCATCTTAAGCTCTTCAGGAACCCAGACAAGGGGAGAGGGTGGGGCTTCCTACTTGGATTCAACTTAATTGCTCTGAAGGAAAAGGGGTCAACTGCCAAATAAGGATTTTCAAACCTCTGTTTAAACACGTTTTGCTCATATTTTATCAAACGGGTGGAAAATGGAAAAAATGAAAAGAGCTAACATTAATAAGCGCAAGTCTCATAAACTTAATACAGTTGAGGCAAGGACGAAAAGTATTCGATGGAC
The DNA here is from genome assembly GCF_000442215.2 of Lipotes vexillifer. NCBI lineage: Eukaryota > Metazoa > Chordata > Mammalia > Artiodactyla > Lipotidae > Lipotes > Lipotes vexillifer. The sequence continues at coordinate 16,967 of NW_006771642.1, forward strand.
CAAAGCTTTGATTTTTTTTTTTCTTTTTTGTCTCCATCAAATGCCCACTGGCCTCTGACTGAGAGTATATGTTCAACTGTAAAGGGAAAAAAGGACACTGACAGAGCAGGCATGGGGCTTCCCTGGTGGCGTAGTGGTTAAGAATCCACCTGCCACTGCAGGGGACACGGGTTTGAGCCCTGGTCTGGGAAGATCCCACATGCCGCAGAGCAACTAAGCCTGCGCACCACAACTACTGAGCCTGCGCTCTAGAGCCTCCCTATTGAGGAGCTAAGATCCCACATGCGCAGAGCAACTAAGCCTGCGCACCACAACTACTGAGCCTGCGCTCTAGAGCCTGCGAGCCACAACTACTGAGCCTGTGTGCCACAACTACTAAAGCCCGCGTGCTTAGAGCCTGTGCTCCTCAACAAGAGAAGCCACCGCAATGGGAAGCCTGCACACCACAACGAAGTGTAGCTCCCACTCACTGCAACTAGAGAAAGCCCGCATGCAGCAATGAACACAGCCAAAAAAATGAATAAATAAATTTTTTTAAAAAGAGCATACATGAAAAGCTAGCAATAAATGGAAATTGAGATATAATTCAGGAATTTTATAAAATGAATTTTCAAAGAATGAAATCTTCCATATAACATAGAAGTCTATCACTGTGCTTGATCCGATATTTTCAGAGATGCGTGCTGCCTGCTCATAGTTAGGCTGTACCAACTGGTGGGTCTAGGCCCTGGGAGGGACAGTTCCACTGCACTTCCCTCTGGTCAAACCACAACCAAAGTACAGCTGGTATAACTCTAGGCCTGTCCCAGAAATGTCGCTAAACAGGAATGCATTCAGAGGAGGACCTGGATGGTGAGGAATCTGGAAGCAAGGCACACAAACCGTGCCCCAAGGAACTGCGGATACTTAGCCTGCAAAAGAGATGAGCAAGTATGAGAAGAATTTAATTCATCTGACACTTACTAAGGCTCCACTTGTGCTCGACGCTGCAGGCAATTCAGACCTGAAGGAGATGCCATCATTGCCCTCGTGGTGGTGTCCAAATACCTGAGAAATGTTGTGTGAAATGACAAGCAAGAATTGGGACCAAGGAGAGAAAAGTAAAAGACAGAGTGGAGCTTAACAGAAGAAAAACTGTTCTTCTTGGAAGGACTCGACTGCTGATATGCAGATATTAATTCAGGTATTCATTCAAACATAAAAAAGGAATTATTGGCAAAGATAAATTCAGGATTCGGGTGGTTGGCTACCTGGGAATTGGAGGCGGTTGCCAGGGGTGGGCGAGAGTGAGACAGGGACCAGATGGTTAGAAGTAAATTACTGTCATTTCCCTAGCTTTTACCCTTTACAGTAAAGCTCTGGGACACTTATTATTAAAACAAACATTAAACAAATTAATTAATTGATAGCAGATCATAAAAGTGTACTAAGAACCTAAGATTATGATGAATCAAATTTTGCACTTGATGTTAGAAATTAAAATAAATTCTTTTTTTTTTTTTTTTTTTTTG
>NW_006771642.1:18714-22892 GCF_000442215.2 Lipotes vexillifer
CCCCTGCATCGGCAGGCGGACTCTCAACCACTGCGTCACCAGGGAAGCCCAAAATAAATTCTTAAATAATGTATGAGTTAGACTAATTGACCAGCTCCTAGACTTCTAGATTTCAGACACCAGGCAAACTGCCCCTTCCTTCCCTACTCCAGTAAAATGGGGAAATGAGTTAGGTTGCCAAATAAAATATTTTTCAAGGTGATTTTAACAACAAAAGCAAGAGTGGCCAAAACCTCAGAATATCCAAACTTTGAATACATCCAGCTTCAGGAACCCTGCATTGCCTTTATTTTTCTTATTTTGCTGTGAAAAATAAGTCCAAGTGTCTTCTTACACCATGGATTGGCATTAGGGGTCCACCAGATCACATCAATTCTCAGGGCCCTTCCGAGGATCATCTGACTGTATGCCCTAAGGGTCTACCTGGCAATGGAAGGTCAACACCTTATAATCCGTTGATAAATATAATGGACTTACACAGCACAGTTAACCAGAGAAATGACCATGCCCTTTAATATCTCTGGCCATAATTCACGAAGACTAAACTTTAGTGGGGTGGGAGAAGAGGGGAAGGATTTAAAATGATTTTCTTTATGAATGGTGTCTTATGCCAGGGACCCATTCTGCCGAGAAGCCTCTAGATGCCCTGGACATAACTCTTCTACTGCCAAGAGCCTCTCCTTTTAGGGTTAAAGAGACCTTCTCACTTCCAAGAAACTGTAAGGGACCTAGAGCCTGATAAGAACCCACAAAGCAGAGAGGTTTCCAACAAGGTCAGAGGACTTAGCTTACTTGTTGTCCCGTGGTTGTTGAGACAGGAGCATGTCCAGATCCAGTCTGGGGTTAAGTCAGTAAATCCTTATTGAAAACTGCCAAGTACTAGGCTCTTGGGCAGCTGGGTATGATAAACACCCTATATCCGTGGAGGGGACATGACTCCAGGAAACCATCTGCAATGGTAATTCAAGTTCTTGAGGATAAGAACCCCATTCTTAAGTTATCCCTCAAGGCCAGGTCCATAAATATCAGATGGCTTTTTCAAGATTTTCACTTCCCATCATAAAAAGAGAACTCCTGCAATTCCGTAGGAAAAACTGGTCCAACTTAAAATGCTCAGGAATAAAACACTGCTCTATTATTTAAAATAGGTCATAATGGCTCCTTAAAACCAATTTCGGGAATGAAAAACAGACGAATGAGAAAGAAAAGTCAATTGCACTTTTAAAAAAATAATAAAAATAAAAGGGTCGAATACAAAAAGACTATGTTGCCGGACCATTTGTACACGACTGCTTTATTTACAGACTGACAGAATCATGAGAAAACAAACTACAGAAGTAATTACTAATGGCAACAAATTAAGAGAGGCAGCCCTGGAACATTTTTTAAAGTCTAAAGAAATACACTGAAGCCTTGCACTTACTACTTAACAGCCACGTGGGGTGATGTGAGTCATTTACTCTCCCTCCACTTCCTTCTACCTTTGGATCGGGTGGGGGTAACAGTATCTGTCCTATCTTTCTCACAGAACTATTCTCAGGAACAAAGACAGTGTCTGTGATAGTGCTTTGGAGATTACAAAACCCTTTAGAGATACAGCAGGCTGCTATTTTTCAAATCTTTGAAGGCTATCTACTATAAACATTTTCATTTCTTTCCCTCTTTCTTTTCAGCTTTTTAAAAACCCATTTGATCTAACTTACATATAAGCACTTTACACTGACTCATTTATTATTCATGACAAACACTACTACATATACTACTATCATTTCTCCATTTTACAGAAGAGGAAACTGAGGCACAGAGGAAACAGCACAGGCAGGATTCAAACCCAGGCAGTCTGGCTGTACTGTCCTTGCTCTGCACCATGCAGCTCACCTAAAGTTATCAAGCGTTCTATTTACTAATCTTCAGCCATCTTCATTTTATCAGGATCCATAAAACAAAAGGCAACTTCGTGAGAACCACCTAATCCAAGTGCTGAAAGGAATCTGAGTAGACATCTCAGTAGAAAAGAATCATTTCTATTCTTCCTTTCACTTGATTTCCAAAGGTTCAGGAGACATTTTTTGTCTTCAGAATACTGTTAGACAAAAGTACAGAATTGTGTGTGTGTGTGTGTGTGTGTGTGTGTGTGTGTGTGTGTGTGTGTGTGTGTGTCGGGGGGGGGGGAGTGGGGCAGTGTCACCTCCCTAAGGGCATTCAAAGTCATCTTTTAAATGCAAACTAAAAAATTTTTGGTACTATACAAATCTGGTACCAAGGCAAGACTGTACCAAGCATCTAGCCCAGTACCTGACACATCAGGCAATTTGTCGAAGGATTGTAATTTCTGAAAATATTAGTTTCTCATCATGCTCAGATCCTATAATTCTGAGAAAAGAAATCAAAAAATATTAGCTAACAGTATTAATCTAGAGCACTGGTGTCTAAACTTTTCATCATGCACCCTTTTTCATAAGAATGAGAGCATGTACTCCTGGTGTGTGTGTGTGTGTGTGTGTGTGTTTGTGTGTGTAGACAGATAAAAATTTATATGTACATCAGTGTTTTATAACACTGTATAAAATCTTATGAACATTTAAAACAAAAACATATATTGAAAAATAGTAAATAATGAGCAGAAATATAAGTTCTGGTATTTTCTTTCTGCATCCCAATGTACAGTCTTGAGCACCTTGGAAGATGCTCACCCCCTACCTACCCCATCACCTTGGGAGACTAGTTACATAGGGAATATTGCGTGATTTTAGAACAAGAGCTCCAGGGTCAGGATGCCTGGGTCCACACCTTGGCTCACCTTTTAACTCTGTGTGACCCTGGGCAAGTCATTCATCTTTCCTGGTCCTCAGTTTTCAAATCTTTAAAATGGGAGATAACAGTCCCCACCTCACAGACACGTTGATGATTAAATAATGTAATGTGTGAAATGTGCTTAGCACAAAACAGCCAATCAATGAATGATGGTTAAACCAGAACTGACATTTAATGCAAACCTCCTTTTTATAAATGGAGAAAATGAGGCCCAAAGACATTACCTGACTATCCAGGCCACATAGCTGGGTATCTCAATGGTTGCCTAGAAGCCACATCTCCTAGCCCCACACCAGTGATCTTTTAACCGTACCCCACTAATTCTAGATAAATGGAACATACCCCCGGGGGTCCCCAACTTATTCTATCTTTACAACACTGATACTGAAAGCAAAGGCCAAGACTCCAGTGCCTTTCCTTTGATAACTATTGGATATTAAATCTATTTAATATCTCCCTTAAACCTGTTCTCACACTGCAATCCAGACTCCGATGGTGTGACACCACAGCACATCAGGAAAAGCTTGAGTCTGCAGCTAGCTCATCACACGCCTGAGTGCTGATACAGACAGCAAGAAGATACTGCTGGGGAAGCAGACAGCTAAGATTTGTGCATTTCAGTGATGCAGATTTTTTCTTAAAAAAAAAAAATAATAAGACCTATTATAAAGTAATAATAAAAGAGTAAGGATGGGGCGTGGATTGACGTACAGATGCTACAAGAATGGCAGAATGTTGACAGCTGTTGAAGGTGGGTGACAAAGACATGGGGTTTATTGTAATATTTTATTTGCCTTGTATATCATAATAAAGTTAAAAAAAAAAAAAAAAAAAACCATGGCAAGGGAAAAAAAAGAAGCTGGGGTAGAGGCCTCAAGGACCGTGAGGAAATGAAGGCAACAGAGAGGCAGTCAGTGGACTTCGAGAGACATTTTTTTCCAAGTCTGCATTGTCTTAATTGTCAACTGAGATGAAATATACAAATATTCCTCAACAACAATAACCACAACCACCTTTTCCAAGTCTTATAAAAACATGAGATGGCCATCAATACAGGTATGGAGGACTGTGGGAATTCACTTTGATAGTAGACAGACTTGCATCCACTCTTGGCCCATCAATGACAAAGAAGACAAACGTCCCCCCATTGCCTCTAAGTACTCCTCTACCCTTCTTGGAATGGTCCCACAGACAGGTGTCTCTGAAGAAAACAGCTCTGTCTTCCAGAAGGAGGGAGGGCCATGGGGAGGATCGGATGGCGGGCTGCCGGGAGGATCTCAGTTCCCAGGGTCCTTTATCGCCCCTCTCTCTCCTGGGCTGGGGTATACATTCACACGCAACCCAGGAAAGAGGCCTCAGCAGGA
>NW_006771642.1:22912-37538 GCF_000442215.2 Lipotes vexillifer
GGCCCAATCAAAGGGAGATTAAGATCTGAATCTTGAACTTGAAAAGAAAGATGCCTCAGTACAAACACCACCCCTCAGTCATTCTCACCATTCTTTTGGCTGACACTCAAGGGTCTTCTGTGCAATACAAGGGGTGTTGTACTGGGGTCTCAGTGTGAGCAAAAAGAGTCAGAGGCTGGCCCTGTCCTCAAGGAGATGGATTCTTGTACAAGAGTCAGACAGAACAAACCAAAAGACCAGGTGATAAGAGCTGGAGCAGACATGTAATCAGAGCTCTGGGAGCAGAGGAAGGGCCAGCCGCCTAGATGGCAAGGCTTTGTAGGGGAGACGTGTCACTGGGGGCGGGCGGGGGGCGGGGAGGGCGCGGAGATCCTGAACAGCCTGTGCTGGCCAGAGAAGGGCATTCCAGGTAAAGACACAGAAAGGCCAAGGCATATTTTTCTTTCACAAGCATACAGGCAGCAGTCTTTTACTCCAAGTAGCACTTTCCAGAAAAGAGGTGCTGATGGAAGAAAAAAGCTCCTAAGAGGTTTAGATTCCAATTGTCTGGGCTGTTAATTAATTAACTTTGCAATCCTTTAGTAAAGGTGAAGATGGGAGGATAACTCAAAGATAATAAAAGAGTGGATTTTAGAAGATACAGATGCCTATAAAAGTCCCCCAGAAACTCTTGCCCCATTTTTGGTTCAGAGAGAAAACACGTGGAAATAGACAGGCAGGAGGAATTATGCAAATTAAAACTGTAATCTTCACCACACTTAATCCTGCAAAAGTAATTATGGTGCTCTCACATTTTACACATCAAGAAACGCTCGTCCAGGATTTCCCTGGTGGTCCAGTGGTTAAGACTCCGCACTCCCAGTGCAGGGAGCATGGCTTTGATCCTAGGTTGGGGAACTAAGATCCAGCATGCTGCAAGGTGCAACCAAAATTTTAAATTAAAAAAAAAAAAATTCTAGGGAGGAAGCAATTATGATACAACAGTGAGCCATTCTGGGGGTCCTCAAGCAACTTAAATGTCTCAGTATTCCTCAAATACAGACCACCCACCCTGTGTACCAGGCCTGCTGATATAAAATGCTTTAATCCAGATCTACTATATCAGAGTCTCTGAGGGTGGGGTCCAGAATCCATTTTAGCAAGGCCCCCCAGGCATTTCTTACACTAAAGTCTGTAAACTCATAGTCACCAACTCATCCATTTATTTACTCAACACATATTCCATAAGCGCTCATTACTGGCCAGACAGCGCTGTCCCAGGTACGCACAGACGTAAGCTAGAGCTGGGCAGTGGATGGAGCGTATGGAGAAGGTTGTGAGGTGCGCAGAGTGGGCTGTCACAGGAAGCCCAGGGAAGCCCTAAAATGATTTTTAAATGAACTTGGAGTCGTATGTTTAATTGGAATACATTAGTTTTTCCTACTAAAAAACATCAAGAAAACCCTAGAAAGATGTATTAAGAGCAGATGAAGCTGGGCTTCCATGGTGGCGCAGTGGTTAAGAATCTGCCTGCCAATGCAGGGGACATGGGTTCGAGCCCTGGTCCGGGAAGATCTCACATGCTGCGGAGCTACTGAGCCCGCGAGCCACAATTACTGAAGCCCGCGCGCCTAGAGCCCGTGCTCCGCAGCAAGAGAAGCCACCGCAGTGAGAAGCCCGCACACCGCAAGGAAGAGTAGCCCCTGCTCGCAGCAACTAGAGAAAGCCCACGCGCAGCGACGAAGACCCAATGCAGCCTAAAATAAAAAATAAATAAATTTATTTTTAAAAATATTTAAAAGATCATTTTATGTAGCCTTGTTATATGAAATGTTTAGAAATGATTAAACACGTGAATGGTTACATGTATGTGTATATACATGTATGTAAATTTAAATGGTATGAATGTTATGACAATAGTAATCGTTAAACAACATAGCAACCAAAAACAGAGATTCTGAAATATCCTTGCATTATTTATGACAATAGGGATAACTCAAATTGTTTTAGTTAAACTAGCACACTAGAATCTTGTTCTGGTATCACAGACCTTTGCAGTCAATATAATTTTCACCGCACATGGTCTGGTTCTGTCTGTGACCATCACTAAGAACAGTTTTGGGTAAGCTGTAATTCTCATGAGATTACCAACTATGATAACAGAGGTGTTGGCCGGCAGAGTTATAATTACCATCTGGAAACTCACTCTTTGTAGATATATTCTGAATACAGGCTTGCTTTACGTTTTTCCCCCAATGTAACTGCCCAGGTTTCATTTTAACCGTTTAAAAATGTAAACTGAAGGCACAAACTAATAATCAGCACTGGAGGTTCCTTGTGCTCCTTTTTCATTTGACTCGGTTAACAAGTAATCTTGAGGTAGGGCTCCTCTCAGTCATTCAGCAAGTCAATGTCATGCAACAGTTAACAGTCTGAGCATTGAATGTGAATGACCTAGACTTCCTGGAAACAGAGGTTTCCAGTTTCACCATGGTGCCACGGTCCTTTAACACTCTGAAGTAAATCAATATCGTAGAAGTTATCAATGAGCTCCATTTCACACAGCCTTGAAAACTCAACAGGGATCTGAGGTACAAGGCATCACGGAGCATTCATATTTTAGGAGGAAATGTGCATTCAGGTCCCTGGGCCAACTTCAGGAAAAAAAGATAACTCTTATCTACTGAAGGCTGTCCCATTAAAAAAGAGCAACCAGAGGGCTTCCCTGGTGGCGCAGTGGTCGAGAGTCCGCCTGCCGGTGCAGGGGACGCGGATTCGTGCCCCGGTCCGGGAGGATCCCACGTGCCACGGAGCGGCTGGGCCCGTGAGCCATGGCCGCTGAGCCTGCGCGTCCGGAGCCTGTGCTCCGCAACGGGAGAGGCCACGGCAGTGAGAGGCCCGCGTACCGCAAAAAAAAAAAGAGCAACCAGAATGTCCTGAGTGGTGGAGAAAGAGGGAGTTTCGCTTCCCCGTTCTCCCCATCCCTGACTCTGTGTCTGAGGAAGTCTCTGGTTCCGCCCAGAACACAAGCTCAGCTCCTGAGCACCTAAGCCTGGAAACAGCAGGGCAGAGGGAAGGGAGCAAAGCAGGAAGCGTTTGCAAAGTCATTGCAAGGTGTTGGGCTACAGGTAAGGTTTCTTCTCCTTTTAAGATCTCCTTTGGGGATATAGACACCTTGGTAGATGAACTGCTCTCCGATTTAAAATACTAATGCACACACCACCCCCCGCAGCCAAAACAACATACACAGAGCCCTCGGGGTCAGAGGAACAAACTCACAGAGCCCCTTCCCCCTCAGGTGCAAATAAAACTAAAACTCCTTCACAGTTCCTCTATAGCCACGCCCATCAAGCTCCCTCGCCTTGGGTATTATTTACACGTATGGAGAAGGGGGAAGGGAGCGATTTCCTTAACACCTGATCTAAGCGTCTGGCCTACAGCAAGATCTGAGCATTTGGTGACTACAGCTCTACTGCTCTCGACGACCTTAAACAACCACAGCTTCCCATTTTTTGTCCCCTGACTATGCGGAAAGCCTCGTGTGCTAGAGCGTCCGACATGAGGTCGCTGTTGTGATTGTTATGATTGTTATGATTATTATTATTACCATGTAGGGGCAGAAAAGTTTTCACTTCTTCCTTTCTAGGTTCTTTGGCTGGTCTACTAATTAAATTGATTAACAGGAGAAAAGCAAACCAAAGTTTAATGACATGCATACATGGGAAAGACCCAGGAAAACTGAGTAAGTCTCTGAAATGGCAGAAGTCTGCACCTTACATATCATCTTCAGCTAAAGCAAAATAAGACTGCGGTGGGGATCAGCTCTGGGAGGTCACCAGGAAAAGCAGAGGAAACAAAGGTGAGGTTGTTATGCAGATTGAAGTCCTCACCTTCTGCACTGATAAGAGCTTCTAGAGATAAGGTCACGCCCCCTCCCCCCCACCTTCCTGGAGCAGCTGGGGAGACACCCTTACAAATGGAGATTTCCCTTATACATGTAAATGTCTCTTACAGAAAGGTAACTTCTACTCGGGTTTTCCAAAGCTTCTCCCGTGGCTGCAGTTTCTTAAAATAATCAGCCTCAAATAATCCTTCTGCCAAAGAGACACACGTTGCAGTGGCCAATTTTGCGCCCCTACGACCACCACTGTTATTACTTTAACTGAGGCTCAAAAAGGTTAGGAAACTTGCCTGAGGTCAAGCAGTTAGTAAGTGGCCCAGGCAGGACCTAAACTCAGGTGTGTGACTCCAAAACCTCTGCCCATGACCATTAAAAACATCAGAGAAAGTGAAGGCTGGCAGCCACACTCCAGGTTACCCTTGAGGTTAACCTTGCCTGAGCTACTCTGATGTAAGAGCCACAAATCGGTTCCAGCTGTAAATCATCTCAATGAAGAACTGAATCATTAAATCATTTCAAGGTGGGGATCCCTTGTGACTCTGTGACACAGGAGTCCGCTGGCCCCTGCAGAGTTGGGGGCCTCCCTCTCCCCACCCCCTTCACCCACCGCCTCCCTGTCTCCTTTGCCCCAAGGGCGGTGCAGAATTCCGTCCACACCACAGACCGTTTGCACAGCAGCCCCCACTGCAGGGCGGATGGTGCATCTGCTGTAGGGCAGAGAGGGGGGAGGCAACTCGAGAGGAGAGCCCTATTTTTCCACAATCTTCCGTTTCCAGGTTCACAAAGGGAGCCACACGCCGGTCACGAGGCAACCATGTCATTGGTCTACTGACCTGGTTCTTCAAGGTCCGTGCTCTCTGGCCAGTCACAGGCTGGGGCACACAGGGGCTGAGTGAAGAGTGGAGACGGCCCCGAGCAACCCCCTCCAGAAGTGCTAGTGATGGCTGTGCGGAGCAGTGCTCATCCCAGCCACAGCCCCACCTTATCCCCAAGGAGGGAGCCCTGTTCACTTACACCGCCTCGGCCCCGGCCATCACTATCCCGGGGTACAACTGGGGGAATCAAGAATGGGAACAACGCTACTATATATAAAGTAGATAATGAATGGGAACCTACTGTATAGCACAGGGAACTCTACTCGGTGCTCTCTAATGGCCTATATGAGAAAAGAATCTTAAAAGAGAGTGGATATATGTGTATGTATGGCTGATTCACTTTTCTGTACACCTGATACTAACACAGCTTTGTAAATCAAATATACTCCAATAAAAATTTTTTACAAAAGAAGAATGGCAACGAGGTATCTAGAAGCCAGAGGGAGACCAGCTCCTGGGCAGCTGAGTCGGGGGTAAGCACAGCTGGGGTGAAGTGATGCGCAGAGACCAGGAACAGGCAAGAGGCTTGTTGTAGAGAGAGCAATGGACCAGGCATGCAGAGAGAAGGAGCTCGGAGGCACCAGCTCACACAGAGGAAGCTGAGAGCATGAGGGCCAAGGGCCAAGACGGCTTTCGAGTCCCCAAATTCAGTCCCCGGGAGGCTCAGGAATCTTGCAAGTATGAACATGGCTGTGTCCTCTCAACAACTACTCCCCGACTTGGTCCACGCTAGCAGGTTCCTGGCCACCAAAGACCTTCAACTAAAACCATCTACATCCGCGTATAAAAAGATCATCCCTAGCATACTCTTTTCTTCAAGTGTTAACCAATTGTAATTGTGGCCAATCTTTAACTGCAGTTTCTAGGTGAGTGCATCTCAACCCTGGCTGCACACGTGCATGCACAGATGCGCACACACACGTGAATGAATACATGCTCACTTATATATATGTACACACACAGACACACACACGTGCATGTGTCTAGATACACACACACACACACACACACACTCTCTCTCTCTCTCTCTCTCTCTCTCTCTCTCTCTCTCTCTCCTCTCTCTCTCTCTCTCTCTCTCTCTCTCTCTCTCTCTCTCTCCCTCCTCTCTCTCTCTCTCTCTCTCTAAGATAAAATCTACCTGGACCTGCTGAAGGGCAGCCAGGGTTGAGATCCACTGTAGAGACTTGAATCCACCAAGTTTCTCCGTGTAGTCAGGGAAAGCAAATTCAAAAACATGAGGCACTTCCTCTGAAAATCATGAAACACAGCCTCGCTTAAAGAAGGCACCTCAGAAGCCATGTACAGTGAGTCCCTACATATGAACCAGTTCCGGTCCGAGAGCATGTTTGAAACAAGTCCAACTTGTTCATAAGTCCAACAAAGTTAGCCTAGGTCCCCAACTAACACAGTCGGCTCTATAGTACTGCACTGGAATAGGTTTATAATACTTTTCACACAAATAATACATAAAAGAAACACAAAAAATAAAGAAAATATTTTGACTCTTACAGTACAGTACCTTGAAAAGTACGGTAGTGCAGTACAACAGCTGGCATCCAGGGGCTGACATCGAGTGAACAGGCAAGAAGAGTTACTGACTGGAGGAGGGAGAGGAGGTGGGAGATGGTAGAGCTGAAGGATCGTCAGCAACAGGAGACGGAGGGCGAGCTGCAACGTCACTCACACCTGACGTGGATGGCACAGGTTCTGGTTCCTTGCTGGAACCAGATGCACATTCGCATCTTTGAAAGCTCACAACTTGAAGGTTCGTATGTAGCGGACTTACTGTAGTTGAATCCCTTGCTTTTAAAACAATGGAATGTAAAGCCCAGAAGTGTGGAGCGTCTCCCTGCATGAAGTGACACCATGGATTAGAGGAACTGCTGGAATTAGAACTAAGTTCCCTAGTTCAGAAAGTTTTGTGTACATCTAATTTTCGCAAATTAAGTCTTTTACAAATCAGCAAGCCTATTATTTAAAGCAATCCTGAAAAAAAAATCATTCTGATATCCAATTCATGATCTCCTAAGTGTATCTGTGTTGAGACTTTGGATTCTTGTACCTGAAGGTTCTTTTTTTTTTTTTTTTAACATATCTATTGGAGTAGAATTGCTTTACAATGGTGTGTTAGTTTCTGCTGTATCACAAAATGAATCAGCTATACGTATACATATATCCCCATATCCCCTCCTTCTTGCGTCTCCCTCCCACTCTCCCTATCCCACCCCTCTAGGTGGTCACAAAGCACGGAGCTGATCTCCCTGTGCTATGCGGCTGCTTCCCACTAGCTATCAATTTTACATTTGGTAGTGCGTATATGTCAATGCCCCTCTCTCACTTCATCCCAGCTTCCCCTTCCCCCTCCCCGTGTCCTCAAGTCCATTCTCTATGTACATGAAGCTTCTTAAAATGGAGCAGATTTATGGCCTCCAACACTAGCGTAAGCAAAATCCAATAGAGAAGGTAAATCTGCTACCACAATGACAGTAAAATTCCTGAAGCCAGACTCTGGAGTCTTATGCGGGGTTATTAATATGGGTACAGTAGTTACTAAATTTGGAGAGAGGGAGGTAAGTGCAAGCAGTAGCAGAAGGTCGGGAGTGAACTTAAGGGTTTGCTCTAAGTGACCTCAGGATAGTATCATTCTAAAGACTTCTTCAGAAAATTAAAAAAAAAAAAAAAAAAAAAAAGAGGGGGCTCTTCCACCAATATGCCATTGCACTAGTAGAGTTTTCAGACTGAATTTTAGAAAACTGAGCCTCCAAGACTGCCCTAAATAAAAACAGGAAGAGAAAACCCATTAAGGAGTTGCTGACCATTAACCCAGAAACATGGAAAGGCTTGTCAGATCTTTGGCATCTGGGTTACTAGAGGAAAGCAAGGCCCCTCAAAAAAATAGAACCATGGGAAAGTAAGCTTCGGTGGGATACGGGTGACAGAATCTGGTTGTGCTAGAGGAAAAAAATCCTGCCTGATGGCATGGCGAGGGCAGTCTGAAGAACCAGGTACAGCCCGAGGGCACTGGAGAAGGGCGGTGAGGACATTAAAGAAAAGGCTCTAAGTGAACCCCCAAAACACACGTCACCAATGTCAGTTTCAAAAAGTCTCTTCTTAGGAGTTGCGTTCTTCCTAATGGGATATTTTCACACTGACTGCCTTGAACTGCAAGCTGATATTCTATTTCCATTCTAGAAAGATCACTGTGCATTCACATAACACATTTATTCATAACACATTCTGTTTTCCTGGTCACTAATCAGTCAAACTCAGGAAGAAATCATGAGCATTCTTCCTTTAATGGCACTAGTAGAATTAATTCCCTCTGAGAAAACTGAGGATAAAGAAGTTAGGTCATTAAATTCAACACTCTCGGGAAAGTAGTAACTGTTTTGCTGCTCCCAGGAGAAATCCATCCTGAGTCATAACTGTAAACAACATTCACAACCGACAGAAAAAGGTGCTTTTCAAGGCTCTCACTACCTGAGGATATCCACCACAGCCTTCCCATGAGTTAGGGATTTCCCAATTATGGATCCTATGAATCACAGATGCAAAAGTTATAAAAGAGCAACACATGGCTACATATTCAAAATGCCTCCAAAATTTAGTCCATCTTTTCACAAAAAAAAAGAAACAGTTTGAGATTAACGATACTCAAGCAAACCTTAGTGTCTGGTACAATCACAGTATCAATATATGTGTGTTCAAAGGTTAACGGTTTATTAGCTGAAAGAATGAATGAGTGAAGGAAATAGTAAGTCTCCTGTAACTTGCCTTTTGTACCTATAGGCATTTAAAGTTCTTTTTTTAACCCCAGCCTCTCGGCTTGCGGGATCTTACATCTTAGTTCCCTGATCAGGGATCAAACCCCCGTCCTGGCAATGAAAGCGCAGAGTCCTAACCAAGAGACCGCCAGGGAATTCCCTGAAAGTTATTTACCTTCCTCTCTCTGCATTTGCTTTCTCTGATTAGGTCAGTTTCTCTGCCAGTGTTACCAAATGCCTCTCTCGTCCACAGTCTTTGCACAAAACAACTTCTGTGAATGGTGATGGGAAACACTAATAACATACTGAATCGTAAATGCCTCTACTCTCCTGTTTCTCTAGATGAAAATGTTCCAGCCAAAATTCTCTCTGTCTAACTTACACCTCATCCTCTGGGTTATTTGCTTGTTTGGGTTTACACCTTCAAATCAGCTTGATTCACTCCCTCTTGAATCACAGGTCGCAATTCTGCAGCCTAAATCAGCTCACATCCGAGAAGACCCCTGAAGGATGTGTGCTGAGGAGACTTAATCCGCCTACTTAATCCCACCTTAACCAACAGGCAGCCTTTACTCCACAAATTAATCACACCAGCTCAAATTACAACACTACCCTCCAATAAAGCTACATTGATTTTCACAGTGTCCTTTCTACAAATATTTCTAAGTGATTCCAACTCATTCCCTCAATTGCTTGGATTCACAACATGCTTATAAAGCGTATTAGTAACTCAAATGTAAAACATGCCCTAACCTTCAAGGCCTCCACCATGTTTAGATTCTCAACTGTCTCTCTCTCTTCTAAAACCAACTGCCGAGGAGCTTCCCTGGTGGCACAGAGGTTAAGAATCCACCTGCCGGGCTTCCCTGGTGGCGCAGTGGTTGAGAGTCCGCCAGCCAATGCAGGGGACACGGGTTCGAGCCCTGGTACGGGAAGATCCCACAAGCCACAGAGTAATTAAGCCACTAAGCTGTGCACTGCAACTACTCTTAGAGGCCACAAGCTACAAGTACTAAGCCTACGTGCCACAACTACTGAAGCCCGCGCGCCTACAGCCTGTGCTCTGCAACTGCAACAAGAGAAGCCACCGCAATGAGAAGCCTGCGCATCGCAACGAAGAGTAGCCCCGGCTCGCTGCAACTAGAGAAAGCCTGCGCACAGCAACAAAGACCCAATGCAGCCAAAAAATAAATTAATTAATTAAAAATAAATAAAATGAAAACCAACTGCCGGTAGGCTGAATATTGTGTTTGCGTATGTGTGTGCGTGCACACGCAGGCGTGCATGCATGCACATGTCCCATATGTTGAAACCTAACCCACGGGTGATGTTATTAGGAGGTGGGGTTTTTGAAAGGTGACTAGGTCATGAAGGTGGAACCCATATGAATGGGATTAGTGCCCTTATAAACCAGCCCAAGAAAGCTCCCTTGCCCCTTCCACCGTGTGAGAAAACAATGAGAAGTCCGCAACCAGGAACAGGGTTCTCACCAGAGCCTGACAATGCTGGCACCCTGATCTCAGACTTCCAGCCTCCAGAACTGAGAAATTTTTGTTGCTTTTAAGCCACCCAGTCTATGGTACTTTGCTACAGCTGTACGAACCTAATAAAACACCAACTTACTTCTTCCATGCTGAGTCCATGCGCTCCCTGGCTCTTTCCAATCCCACCCCTCTTCCACACCCTTTTCAGTCATTTTTCAAATGCTTAAAATAATCATCTATTGGCCAAATAGCAATGACCACCTTTTTTGCCTTAGAATTTACTTCCTCCCCAAACCCTTATTTTAGATTACTGGCCCACTCTACTGCTCATCACTTAGGGAATTTGCTACCTTTACCCATGGAAATACTAGGTAGTACTTGTGTTTGAAGTCCTCCATCAAGGACTGGGCAGCTCACTGGAGCATGCACAGAAAGTAATGGAGAAAGGATGAAGAGAAATACAAAAGGGTTACTGTTACTCTTCTGTTCAATACTTCAATGTTGCAAACATGGGCATATAATAGATACAAAGGGGATCAGACCTCAAGCCAACACACTGTAACCCCTTTCTTTGCCTATGGTTATGCCCATGGATACCAAACCCTAGAGGTAAAATAGATGCAACTCTTTGTAAGAAAATTAGGAAAATTTGAATCTATCCCATCTATTTATGGAGCACCCGTATGTGCAACCCATTAAACAAACATTTAATGAGTGTCTCTTATCTTAAGGCACTTTGCCGGTTGTTGGGAAAACAGAAGCCAGGGAGTCCTTGCCCTCAAGGAACTTTCAACTTAGTGGGATGCAGTCACACAACAGGACACAGCAACACAGTGTGATAAGTGCAGGTAAAGGAGCTGAGTACCAGGTGCACAGGAATACCAAGGGTCCCAGAACCCAGTCAGGATCCAGACAGGATAGAGAATTCGGGGCATATACAAAAGGCCGGGTGTGAGTATGAGGAGGGAGGGCAAGTACTGGGCTGGGTACTTTGGGGGACGCACAGCACTGACACATACACCTTACATTCCTCCTGGGGGAATAACACAGTGCAGAGATGGAGATGATTTAGGATAGGGTGGGCTCTCCAATCAGTGTTCGGAGCAGTGTTCTGAGTGTCTCTTCTCATCAGGAGATCAGAAAAGAGAAAGATCCCCAAGGAAGACATGAAGGCTGGGGGTGGAAAACGGGATCTGAGGCAGCCACGGAACAATGGGTACATGGGGCGGGGGGCGGGGGCGGGGGTGAGGTCCTGCTGCCGTGGCAATGACCTGAACGGAGCTGTACACGGGCAGAGAAGAGGGCATCTTCCAGGCAAGGTTAGAGCAGAAAAACTACAGAGAGCAGAGAGGAGGTGGTTAAGGGACTGCTTAGCTTCTGAGTCAAGTAACTCCTAGCCTATTAGAATAACTGAGACATGTAAATGCACCTCTAGAGAAATCTGATAAATAGGACTGCATGGTGTGGAAAGAGTACTAAACTAGCAGTCAAGAGACCTACTGCTCATCCCCAGTTCTCCGTCAAATGAGGGTGCACAAGGACAGTGTCCATAAATGATATGGAAAATAAACTTAGTCCTTCACAACCAGCATTCTTTTTCTCCTTCTTAAAAAAAAAAAAAATATGAAATAAAACAGAACATAGTGGGCCTTCCCTGGTGGCGCAGTGGTTAAGAATCTGCCTGCCAATGCAGGGGACATGGGTTCGAACCCTGGTCCGGGAAGATCCCACATGCTGCGGAGCAACTAAGCCCGTGCACCACAACTACTGAGCCTGCGCTCTAGAGCCTGTGAGCCACAACTACTGAGCCTGCACACCACAACTACTGAAGCCCACGTGCCTACAGCCTGTGCTCCGCAACAAGAGAAGCCCCTGCAATGAGAAGCCCACGCACCACAACGAAAAGTAGCCCCTGCTCGCCGCAACTAAAGAAACCTCGCACGCCGCAACTAGAGAAACCTCGCGCGCAGCAACAAAGACCCAACACAGTCAAAAAATAAATAAATATATTTACTTAAAAAAAAAAACAAACATAGTCTGCATGTGTATTGCCCACAGGCAAAAATATTGTTTTGTGAGACATTTGCTTCTGATATTTAGACACAGATGTGTATGTGTGCGCTTGATCTAGATGTAAAATGTGTTTCTTATTGTGGGGTCACAATCCAAAAAAGTTTGAAAAGCACAGGACAAGAAGATGTGAAAGGTTTCTTCAAATCCTAAGGTTCTCACTTAGCCTTTAAGTTCTAACCTATTTTACAGGTGAGTAACTCAATCTAGACATGAGTTCTTGTATAAAGGTAAATAAATCCTGGGCAAAGTTAAGCTATACCAGCACATAATTCAAAATTTAACCTTACCTAAAACAATGCCCTTAATTAAATTAAATATGACAAGTCTCCAGGAAATAACTATGCCTCACATATGTTGTAACACAGACACACCTGCATATTCAGGGCAAAGGGTTAGCCTTACATCTGAAAGGATTTCATTCTAATCCAGACACGCATATCTGAAAGGATTTCATTCTAATCCAGACAGGCACGTACAGGAACAGTGTTCTGCAGAAATTTTATCATAAAATCTACTCAAGGTAGGATTTTAATGTTTCACTTTTAAAAGATCTAATGCCAACCCTTATTTTTAATACCTTTACCAACAGCAAATTCTAGCAATCTACTGATTGTGTGTGACACACATACCCTTTACTGGAACAGGTGGCTTTTTAACTTGTAGATTCTGACTCAGTGTCTCTGCCTATGGTACCATCTCAGCCTAAACCACTTTCAAAAAGCTATCATCCAAATGAACTCCTTCAGGACTTCAGGAGAACGTGAATAAGCAACACAGTGAATCCTAAGTACTTCCCTGTTGAACAAGTCATTTTCCCAGAAAGGCACAGGGTAACTTATGAGCATATGTATGAACAGGAATGGAGACAAAAATCACTAATGTTGGCAGTCTGTATGAGCCGAGCAAAGTCTTTATTGTAGATAAAGACTATACGTGTCAATAGCCATAACAGTGCCAATTAAACTTATTCTGGGGACTCTTTCATCTGAAGCAATCGGATGTCACAGGAGACATGATCTCAGGTATTTTCACCATCCCTGCTACCAGGTGGCTGGGGCAAAATCATAGATACCCAAACCGGAGCACAAACAGGTGACACGACTTGCCCACTTACCAGACTTCTGCCTCACTCGGACTAACACTCAAGTTTTGTTTGCTGGTCTTACGAGGTCTAGCCCCGAAACCACGCCCCCAATTTCTGCCTTGCACAAAAAAGGCCCTCCCTCGATAAAATACTTTGTAGTTCTCCTGTGAATGCTAACTCAAGGTCAAGAGATTCCCCAAACCCTGTAACCTAAGATTCCAACTCATCCTGGGTTTTTACTGAGGCTCTGAGGAAGATGCCAGGCCCACAGGCACAAGCTAACTCCCTGCCCGCAGTGCCAGCTACTCAGCCCCACCAGGAGACAAACTTCACACCACCCGACCCTCCGGCTGACTCCACGGATGCCCAGACACGGCCCCGACGAGCACTTTACAACCGGAACGTCTTTTGGAAGTCTTCCCGTCTCGCCCCCTGATTTTACAAGGAAGGAAACAGAGGTATGAGACTCGCGCGCCTTGCCCAAGGTCACTTCAGCCTGAAGACCTCCAGCCCCTGGCTGCCAGCTCACACAAACTAAAAGCGAACCAAGCTGTTGCTGCCCGGTATTTAAGCACCCCAACGGTGCCACTTGCGGTAACCAGAACCACAAAAGACCCAGCCGGTGGATCGGGGGCACCCGGGCGCGCCAAAGCAGGCAAAATCGTCCGAATCCGAACTCTCCAGGAACCCGAGGGCTGGCGGAGTTTTTGGAGGGGGTGAGAGAAAGCCAGGGAGCGAGAAGAAAAGAGAATCCACGGCGGCCGCGGGGTCTTGTTCCTTCATCTGGTACATAGTCCTCTGCCTTTTCATCTTGTCTATCTTTCTGTCAATGTGGTTTTTGTTCCACAGGTTGCAGCATTGTAGTTCTTCTCACTTCCGATGCACGGTGCCTGCCACACGGCGTCGATGTCGTTGTAAAGGTTCTTCTCAGAGGGCTTGCCCGAGCTGACGCCGTAGCCCGAGTAGTCGTAGGAGAAGATGTTGCAGTTGATGCGCGAGCCGAGGCCGATGTAGAAGCTGCACATCTGACCGAGGTCCACGGCGTTGCCGTGCGAGAAGAGCAGCGTGTAGCGGCTGGAGGGCGCGCAGCGCACGAACATGCAGCCGAGCCGGTTGTCCCGGGCCGTGCGCGAGAAGAAGACCTCGACGGCGTCCAGCTCGCGCTGCGAGTACTGCCAGTCGGCGCGCTCGCTCAGGTGCAGGCTGCACGCGCCGGGCCCCGAGCCCGCGCCCTCCTCGGGCTGCTGCGGCGCCGGCTGGGCCGCGGCGGTGGCGGCGGCCGAGGCCGGGGCGGGGGCGCCGGGGCCGCGCTGCTCGGGCGCCAGCACCGTGTAGGTGGGCTCGGGCGGCAGGAAGGCCAGCTTGGCGGCGATGCGGCTCGGGCAGGGCGGGCAGCAGAAGAGCCAGCACAGCTCACCCGGCGAGGAGCCGTTCATCCTGACGCCCGGTTCGTGCATCGCGGCGGC
>NW_006771642.1:37871-45570 GCF_000442215.2 Lipotes vexillifer
CGCACCGCCCCCAGGCCCCCGCTCCCGCACGCCCGCTGCCGCCGCCGCCACTTCCGGGTTACCGAGCGCCCGCGCCCCGGCCGGGCCCCGGCGCCGGGCTCGGCATCTGGGCGGGGCTCCCCGGCCACCTCCCACGACTCCGCGTGTGAGGGCGCGGGCACCTGCTCTGGCCTGGGAAGCGAGCCCTCCTTCCCGGGACGGACCGGGGCCCGGAGCATGGGGCGTCCGGCTTAGGTGTCTGCGTGGGGGGCAAGGGGTCAGGTCCCCAGAGGGGGCCCTGGAGGGGGCGCCGGCACCTTTAGCCCCCTGGGAAGCACGACCTGGGGCCGACAGGGGCTCTCCGGGAGCGCAGGGACCCGGAGGCGCGGGGCACCCGGGCTTAGGCACGTGGGGCAGGTGGGCCGATCCCCAGGCCGGACAGTGCAAGTGGTGCGGGTATCCTCCCCGATCGGACCATTCCCCTCTCTCCCCTCCCCCTGGAATTCCCTTCCTCAAATCCAAGTTTTCTCATGCATGGAGGTTCTTGGGAATCTATTGAAAATTTAACGAGTGGAAGAGAGTTGGGATGAACCTGAAATACTTGACTCTTTGGGTCCATGGTGCTTTCTGAACTGCCTCTTCCCAAAGTCTCAGGACCATAAAGGGTACTGGTGGTGTGGGATAGAGCGGCGATCGCTGTATTTCCCTGTTACAGGAGGCTGTTTCTGCATATGTAGCCACAGTATTGCTTTCCTAGGGGCATGACTGGGCCTTTAGTAAATCCCTGTATCTATAAAAGTCAGCTACTGTAACAGGGCCGCACTGTATAGTTAGCAATATATCACGTGGCCGTTGTCATTTCTAATCCCACGGGCAGTAGATTTTCTAGTAGCAGCTAGGCGTCCTTTACAGTGCTAGTTTCTCAAGGCTTGTTTCTCGGGCCCTGGATTTTTAATGGTCTCAATCAGGAAAGATTTTGTAATGATTTAAATCCATTGTAATCTTGGCATGCACCTTTAAGTGATTTTTTTCCCCCTCCAAATATTACTCTCAGTGCCTTGAGACTGAGTAAGCTCCGGTGCCAACTTCGCAGAGCCTTCTATCCTTCCTTTCTCCTCCTGAATTGGCAGCTAGATTCTCTTTCAGGAATTGACAGGAGATACCCTTCCTGGACTGCCAGCAGGGCAGCTAAACACAAGGAGGTTGCCAGCATCACCACTCTGGATCTGTTGTTTTAACTCACAGACATCCAGGAGAATTTAAACATTGCTGTGGCTTTTGTGGAAGATGTATTTATTTATTTATTTATTTATTTATTTATTTATTTGCGGTATGCGGGCCTCTCACTGTCGTGGCCTCTCCCGTTGCGGAGCACAGGCTCCGGACGCGCAGGCTCAGCGGCCATGGCTCACGGGCCCAGCCGCTCCGCGGCATGTGGGATCCTCCCAGACCATGGCACGAACCCGCGTCCCCTGCAACCACTGCACCACCAGGGAAGCCCCGAAGGTGTATTTTTGAGCACCTTCATCTAAATGAATTTACCCATACTGATTTCTTTTTTCTTTCTTTATTTGGCTGTGTTGGGTCTTCACTGCTGCACACGAGCTTTCTCTGGTTGTGGTGAGCGGGGACTACTCTTGATGCGGTACACGGGCTTCTCATTGTGGTGGCTTCTCTTGTTATGGAGCACGGGCTTTAGGTGCACAGGCTTCCGTAGTTGCGGCACGCAGGCTCAATAGTTGTGGTTCGCAGGCTCAGTAGTTGTGGCTCACGGGCTCTGGAGCGCAGGCTTAGTTGCTCTGCGACATGTGGCATCTTCCCAGACCAGGGATCGAACCCGTGTCCCCTGCATTGGCAGGCAGATTCTTAACCACTGAACCACCAGGGAAGTCCCCATACTGATTTCTATAACCTTCAGGACCTGGTTTTAAAAGATTATTTCTTCACTAAAATATTAATAGTTTTTAAATGTTTTTGAAACTGTCCAAAAACTTGGGCTAAAGAAAACTTGGTTGGCAAAGCCTGTTCAGACTAAATATTTGAAGTCTTATTTTAACGTTATTTGCACTTGGTGATGTTTCACCCCAAACCAAATTTTATCTTCTGGAGATTAGGTTTCCCTTTCTAAAAAGCTTTATAACTTGCTACTGTTTAGGCACTTTGTTTCTTGTATTCAACATATACTGATGTAATGTTTTTCATGCTCACATCACCTAAGATGTTAGAACTTTTGTGCTGAAGCTATAAAGATAAGACAGCCCCTGCTCTCAAGTACCTTACAATTTAATTAGAGTATTGGCAGAAGATTCAGAACACTTTTCACCACGCATTCAAAACAAAACAAAACAAAACAAACAAAAAAACCCCAAATCCCTGTAAAAGCTAAGGAAATGGTTTTGAATCCTGGTTCCATGATGATACTTCTGTGGGAAGGTAAGGTGATAGCCAAGTGTGTTACTCCCTAATCTTATTCAGAATAAAACAGAATTTGGGGAACTGAAATGAAAAAGTGTTTAACATGCCCCTTGGTCAGTCTTTCTCCAATACTGCTCTCCTCATCTGTCTTTTGATGGGACTTAAATAGAATGGCAGTTCATGAAAGAGTGAGATTCCCAAGAAGGTGTGTCTAACGTGCAGCTGATGGAAGAGACCAGCTTTATATTCCAGATAGCCTGGTGGTAGTAGTGTTAATATTGTTAGGAAAATTTTAAAGTCAGATATTTGGTTTTTTACATCCCTAAAGGATTTGTGGAGTGTCACGGAGTATAATACCAATAAATAAATAAGTAAATAAATAAAAGCCTGGTTTTTATTTTCATCCTCTTGGAAGGCTACACAGAGGTGGATTCAAAGAGCATTTATTGTGGGAGGGAGATGCAAGAGGGAGGAGATATGGGCATATATGTATACGTATAGCTGATTCACTTTGTTATACAGCAGAAACTAACTCACCATTGTAAAGCAATTATACTCCAATAAAGATGTTAAAAAAAAAACAAACAGAGCATTTATTTCCCTGGAGAGTATGTTGGTTCAGGTTTGTGGGAATATTAAATTGAGACCCTCTTTTAAATGAAATTGCCCATATTGATTTCAATAACCTTCCAGACCTGGTTTCAAAAGACCATGTCTTCACCAAAATGTTTAGATGTTTTTGAACTATTCAAAAACTTGGCTAAAGAAAAATCTGGTTGACAAAGACTGTTCAAACTATGTATTTGAAGTCTGTTTTTAAGTTATTCAAACTTCATGAAGTTTCACCTAAAACCAAAATGTTATCTGTGCCATAGAATAGAGCTCCCAAATGTTTCTCACCCCATGCCACATATAGTCATGGTCAAGTTTGTGTGGCCCCTTGGGACAATGCCTCCTCCCACCCGGGGGGGCTCAGCCTCCCCAGACTGAAGGGGTTCAATATCTGCACACCTCTCACACCCACAACAAATGTGGCAGCGTGCCTTGGCATATTGGTTGGAGAACGTCAACATGCAGCACAGGAAGAATAAATTTGCCCTGTAGAATGCAAAAGTCAGGGATTACTAGCTGTTCACTTTGACCTTAAAGAATGTCTCTTTGGCTCTTCCTACATTTTAGTAGAGAAAGACGTAAGTTTGGGTCTAGATCAGCAAATGTATTTACTAGCTACTTAACCATGATTCGGTCACTGAGTTGATGTGCAGAATGCAAAGGTGGCCAAGACACAGTCCCTCCTGCCCTCAACAAGCTCATTGGTCTGCTGCTCAGACTAACTCTGCATCCTGCTAAGCCAGTCTGGGTCAGTAAACTGAATGATATTCCAAGTAGCTAAATGCCTTGGTCTCAAATTATTTAGTATTGGCCCTTTACACATTGAACTTTTCTTCCAGATCAGTCCGCTTGATTTTGAGTGGCTCAAGATGGCCTCAGTTGTGTCAGCAGTGTAGAGGAGAATGATCCATTTTTCACTGACCATAAGAGGAGGATATTTATGCTTCAAAACTGAATATGGTGTTTTCGATGGAAGGTAAAAGAGCAATCTAAGATACATTGCCCCCCAGGAATTCCCTGGCAGTCCACTGGTTAGGACTCAGTGCTTTCACTGCCAGGGCCCTGGTTCAATCCCTGGTCGGGGAATTAAGATCCCGCAAGCCGGGTGGCACAGCCAAATTAGGAAAAAAAGAAAAAAATGAGTGCCCTGTTTTACTTTTACTTTTCTTTTCTTTTTTTAAATTTAGGACTGGATGCTCTGTAAAGGCAAGGATCATACCTATTTTGGTCACCACTGTTTCTTCCATGCCTGGCTAAAAGAAGATGCTCAGTAAATATTTATTAAATTGATCAAGTAGGGCTTCCCTGGTGGAGCAGTGCTTGAGAGTCCGCCTGCCGACGCAGGGGACACGGGTTCGTGCCCCGGTCCGGGACGATCCCACATGCCGCGGAGCGGCTGGGCCCGTGAGCCATGAGTGAAAAACTATGACTGGAGAAAGTGCTGACAAGCAAGAAACCTCCACAGGTTGCGGAGCAGGCAGGCAGAAAGGGAGTGGAAGCATGCCGGGCTTTAATCCCAAAATACCTGCTAGAAAGAGAGAAGACAAAGGCAGCAGAAACAGATTTGAAAGAGACCTGTATATCGCTCTCTGATCTTCAGCAAGAACCACAAAGGCAAGGAGTATAAGAAAGAAAAGGAAAAAAAGTGTGGACCACAGTGAGGGGAAGAGGCTATTTAGTGAACATTGTCAAGAGGAGATTGACCTTGATCTGCTTCACAGGCATTGAGAGGAGCTCTTTAGCCATAGAGTACGGGGGAAACTCTTATGGACAGAAACCATACGACTCTGCTGAGCAAACTAAGGCTGAAAGAATCAACAGCTACATATTGGGAATTGATTAAAGAGATATTTCGAATCTCTGAGAGTTCAGCAAATATGCTTATTTGAATTTGGACTGAAAAGTATAAATATAAAATTCTGTAATGGAGGGAAAAATGAACCTTCTGTCTGGCATGTTGTATTATAGTAGAGGATGATTAGCTTTGGTAGAGGAACTAGTCAAGGAAGAAGTTATATTTACCATGAGAAGTAATGGGAAAGGGATGTGCAAATCATATGTTCATTCATTCATTCACCCATTCAAGTATTACTGAGAATTTACTATCTGCCAGGCATGGTGGTAAGTGCTGGAGTTGTATCCTTGCACAAAACAGCAACTTATGGTCTGGTGCAGGAGGCAACCAGTTGACAAATAAATATAGAAGTAATTTAATTTTAATAAATGTGTCTCACAGAAGCACAATATACACTGAATACATAAAATGAGAAACCTGAGAGATCACACTAAGTTTCCTGACATCTAAGTTGACATATAAAATGTAAAAAAAAAAAAAAAAAATTGATCAAGTAAAGAATGAGTACGTGATTTAGTGAGTGCATCAAGAGGTCAAGAGTGTACCTTCTGTTTTGGGCAGTATTATTGAAGGACAGGCTTTGTGGAAGACACAGAAGTCCAAAGCCCATGCCAGCATCCCCCTGCAGGAATAGACTACACAGGTCCTCTGTCTAAGGAGTTGTGTCATTCTCCCCATCTTTCTTATCAACGGAGCTCAGGTTTTGTTCTGGGTAACAATGCTCCCAGTTAAGATGCACAGTCACCTGGCCTCCCCTGCTGTGAAGATGGCCACAGGACACAGTTCTGGCTAATAGTCTCTATGTGGAGAGTTTTGCAGAGCTTCTGGAAAGACTTAACAGAGCCAGACTCATCTGGAATGTTTCTCTTTGCCCTTTCCCTTGGTTCCCACTTGGGTTGCAGGCATTATTATTATTAGAGCTATGGGAGCCACCTTGCCACTATGAGGGTGAATTTCATAGTTGAAGATGGTGGAGAAGAAAGATAAAATTCTAGATCCTTCATGGCATCGTTGAATAGCTGCCCAGCTTTGCCTTCATCTCGGCGGCTTCTTATTCTTTGAGAATGATGTCACTTTATGTAAGTGTAGTTGAGTATCTTGTTACCTGTAGCCTAATGCAATAATTAGGAATCGGGTTCAAGAATCAAAAGCAAAAGATCTTATGTTGTTCTTAACTGCTTTCTCAATAAAATCAAAGAATATTTGTTGATCGACAATGGAACAGTTATGCCTGAATCCTGCTTTTCCCCCATTAAAAAAAAAATATTAAAGTATGCCTGAAGATGGGATAGATTTTTGAGACGATATCTATTAAATGCATTGGAAATGTGAAGAAAATCAAGCTTATAGTTTTGAAAATAGTATAGATGACACTTGAGGCAATTCCAGGAAATCTAAGCCCCTGTTAATTAGGGGAAGGGCCCACCGCTCAACTAAAAGCTTTTGGAGGCAAAGTATCTTTTCCCAGAACCTTTTTCAGCCTGAGGGCTCTTATCAAAAGTGTTGTAAATGAGGTCACTGGAACCCAGCTGGGGAGAGCTCAGGAGATCCATGAAATGCTGAGAAAGCACTGCAGAGACAAGGATTGAAAGAAAGAAAACACCAGCAACCCACAGATAGGTGTTTTCACAGTTCCATTCTTCTCATGGATGATTAGGTCCTCAGACCTGCATTTCTAACTAGTCTCATCCTACCACCTATTCACGGATTCTTAATAGGAGGTCCAGAGTCCCTGAAATTGATCACAGAATTTGGACTTGGTAAGATACTTGAAGATAGGAACTGTGTCCATCTTGCTTTTCCCTGTACAATCAGCACCAAACATTATGTCCTAGCACGTAATAGGAATCCAAAACATATTTACTAGTTATTGGAATTCAATTTCTAGTAATTTCTAATTGCTTTTTTAATGTGCAAAAATGTAATAGTTAGGTTATATAAGTGATTTTTTTTTTTAATGGGAAGTGGGAAGGAACAGTCTTTCATATGCTGAGCTTGCAAATCTAATTTTAAGGTGATAATGAACAATATCAAGGCTTCAATTTTAAGGTTTTGGTTTTTTTTTTCCAGAATTTTGGATAATTGCACATGAAAACAGTGTACATGAATGATTGATCTACAGTGTTATTCCAGGGAATTTATAATAATGAAAGAACATACTCAAAAAAACAGTAATACTAGCATAAGACCGGACAGATCTAGCTGTCTATAAATATTTCAGGTGTGATAAAGTTGATATTTCAAATTTGTAGGATTATATTAACTTATTTCGATAATTGGTTAAATATTTGAAAAAAAAGATAAAGTTCAATTCTGATGGATCAAAAAAATCAAAGAATTTTTCAAAGGAAACCGAAAGACAACTGGAAAATGCAGATGAAAATTTATATATTTTTGAGCTTAATACCAAAGGCAGAAACCACAAAGGAAAAAATTGGTGATTTGACTACATAATTTTCAGTCTTCTATATACTGAAATATTTACAGATGAAATGAGATGATGGTCAAGATTTGCTACCCCCCCCCCAAAAAAAGGAAAAAGAAAGAAATAGAAGAAAAAAAAGGAAACAAGATTGATTAGCTATGAGTTGATAATTGTTGAATCTGGGTCCTGAGTTGATGAAGTACATGAAGGTTTCATATACAAGTCTCTCTACGTTGTATATACTTTGTATATATTGTATATATTGTATATATTGTATTTATATACTTTGTATATATTGTATATATTGGAAATTTCCCATAATAAAAAATTTACATTTTTTTGATTTTTAGGATTTTGAAAAACTAGGCCAAAATATTTGCCATGAATTCATTTTTTCTTTTTTTTTTTTTTTT
>NW_006771642.1:45659-59472 GCF_000442215.2 Lipotes vexillifer
CACGAACCCGTGTCCCCTGCATCGGCAGGCGGACTCCCAACCACTGCGCCACCAGGGGAGCCCCATGAATTCATTTAAAAAAAAAAAAAAAGACAAAACACCCCAATGGGGAAAATGGACAAAATATATGAACAAGCATTTTATAAAAAGGAGTACAAATAACCAATAAGTATATGAAAAAAGTTTAGACTCAGTTTAAAAAAGCAAATTTTAAAAGTTTACTTTTAACCTTCTTGCATTGACCCAAATTAAAAAAAAGAAAAAGGAATAAAAAACACTAGTGCTCTGTTGGATATGATATAGAAAAGGAAGCACTCTCTGGTGGAAATATTAATTGATATAACTTTCTGGAAGGAAGCTTGACAATGTATATCAAAATGCTTAAAACAAGTCAAATTTGTAATCAAGTAATTCATGTTGAAATTTAGCCTAAGGAAATAATCCATTTTGTGCATAGATTTTTAAATACTAGGATGTTTATGACAGCATAGTTTAGAATGGCAGACAAAGCAAAGCAAAACATTGAGAACATCAAAGTCTAAAAAAGAAAATGATAGCACATTCAGGCAATAGACCAACATGTGCCATTAAAACTGAAATGAAAGAACCATATTTGTGATCATAGGAAAATATCCACAATATTTTGAGTGAAAACAACACAAAAATATGTACAACAATAAGTAAATATACTTAAAATTTTAGGCCCGGAAAAAAAAATCACTGGTCAATGAGATTATGGGGGTTTTGTTTTGGTTTGGTTGGTTGGTTGTTTCTGGTAGATGTGTATATTCTTTTAGTTCTGGGCATGTTTTATTTTATAACTTAAAAGGAATAATAAAGGTTCTTATAAACCAAACAGGGGAAAAAAAGGAGGAAAGAAAGTACTTTAGAATAATGAAAATGTTCTTCTGGCTAGTTTAAGATTCTTCAAAAATTAACATCCCAAAGATAAAGTAATTTTCCATTCACATGAGAACAAACTAATTTTATTACAATTGAGTTAAGCAGAGCTCCACCAAGACTTACTGTGTGCCAGAAATATGGTGGTTTCTTCAGGAAATGCAAAGATGGACAAGATAACCCACACCCCAGCCTCAAGAACCATTTCTTCTCTCTTGGAGTCCATATAATCTGGTTGCATGGGCTTTCACAGTGTTGGTACCTGCCTAGCCCAGGAATGTGTTTTTCTGCTCCGAGGCGGGTTTTTCTTTTGCAGCGGGTTTACCCTCCTTCTCTGCCTCCCTTCCCTATGATGAAGGTGGTGCTCACAGTGACAGCACTCCAGGTGAAGAGCCTGACCTCACAGTTCTCTGTTGCCTCATCTCTTCTGACCTAAACATTGTCACCACCTGGCCCTTGTTATCACGTGGCACTGTTTCAGTTCCCGGCAGGTTGCCATTCCTTTCCCTGACTACAACTTCCTGTTCCTTCACCCTTCCTCCCTCCCATCGAACCTCTTACAGATTCTCTTGTTACCCACTCCTTTGACGGGACAGCCCAGAATGCTTGTCTTGACCTTGGTCCTTTTTTTTTTTTTTTTTTTTTTTTTTTTTTTTTTTTTTTTTTTTTTTTTTTTTTTTTTCGGCCATCCCACATGGCTTGTGGGGTCCTGTATTCAGTATCTCAGATTCAGGCAACCCTCCCTTCCCTGCCCCAAGCTCCACTGTCCAGCCAAGAGAGCCTAGAGAACTATTAGACCCAAGAAAGAAGGAGCAAGGGAGTCAGAGTTAACTCAGCTTAATGGTAGCAGAAGCGCTACAACAGCTCTTGCCTTGATAGAATAGTGGTTGCCAGGACACTTGGCTCCAGAGATTCCATTGCTCTGGCTGGGCAAGTCCAGTCCTCAGACCTATGAACTAAAGACAGTGTCTTCTTGCCTTTAGTCCCGTGTCTTAGCATCCCATTGACCTACCCAACTTTACCCAGCAGGCCTTTGCTTTTCGGTGTGAATGCTTCACCACCACTGGCCTGTCCAAATGACTTGGGACCAACTCTCAGGTTCTATCATTGGATACTGGTCCATGCCTAGTTTCTCCATCTGGAAGATCCAGAGAACAGGAACAGCCAGTATCCCAAGTATGTTGAAAGATTTAGATTAAGGCAACCCACATACAGTATGATTAAAGAGCACTGTGGAAATGTCAAATGCTATAAATATGGATAATATTATAATAACTGAGAAGAAGCTTGGTTAATTGAAGCCAGTCCCCAGAGCTCTCCTGTAATTATGGTATGATTGTATCTGGTATGCCCTGAAGCATGGCAAGGACATCTTATGCAAACAGGCAAGTCAAATAATTTGCATCCCACTAATTTCTGAGATATAGCTTAAGCCCAGGAGATGATGAGATGCATTCTTAAGAGTTTTGATAAGTCAAGAGAATTTCTTGACCTGAGCACTGTGTCTGTCTTTACAGCATATAACCTTATCACCAGTTGGCAATTCTAAGAGACACTGGACCTCTACAGTTCCTCGGGCCCTCTGCAAATCCATCTGAGTGTAAAATGCTAGGAAAGGTTTTTCCCCAACCTGAGCAGCTGAGAGAGAAAAATGAAAAGTCAGAGATGAGGGATATACACTTTTAAGGTCAATAATTTCTAAATCAATAACTAGGACTCCAATGTTTACAATATTAATACAACTCTTGTTGAAATATTAATAGACATCTCCATTCTCCATGTAGCTCTTGATGCTTTCCATGGCCCCCAAGAAGACAGTTATGTTCTTACTTTGACAGACTAAAACCTCCAGGGCACCGAACCCTTATAGATTTATTTATTTTAAAAAAATGTTGTTGTGGAATAAGTATGAATGGAATTGGTGTTAAAAAAAGAAGGTACATATTCTTCAGTCTGCTTCCAATTCTCTTTCACAGATGTGGGCAAATGCATAATATCATTCTGAGGGCTTCTCTCTGGATAATCTCAACTTCTAAATCATGAATAGTAGCCCACCACTTGCCCCACATCTTTTTTTTTTTTTTTGGCTGCATTGGGTCTTCGCTGCAGTGTGCGTGCTTCTCATCGTGGTGGCTTCTCTTGTTGCAGAGCACAGGCTCTAGCCGCTCGGGCTTCAGTAGCTGTGGCACATGGGCTCAGTACTTGTGGTGCGCGGGCTTAGTTGCTCTGTGGCATGTGGGATCTTCCCGGACCAGGGCTCGAACTTGTGTCCCCTGCATTGGCAGGCGGATTCTTAACCACTGCGCCACCAGGGAAGACCCCGCCCCCACATCATTACATATTTAAATTGCTCTTCCACTTGCCTCCCAGACATCTCCATTTGAATGTTCCACATACGCCTTCTACTCAACATGTCCAAAACCGAGCTTTTTTCCCCAACCCGCATTCAGTGAGCCAGCACCTCCTCCCATATTTTCAACTCAGTGAATGACAGAGCCAGAAATTTTGATATTGTCTTTGATTCCTTCTTCTTTTTCACTCTCTATTTCCAATTGACCTGGGTCTTGCCAGTTCTAATTCCTAACTGTGCTTGAATCCATCCCTACCATAACCCAGGTTATGATCCTTTCTTGCCTAGATTGCTGTCTTAGCTTCTAGTCTCTGCCTCAATTCTTGTCCCCCATAAAATGTGATCATGTCATGTCTCTGCTTTGAATCCTGCAATGATATCCCCTTGATATGAGAATAAGGTCTAAACTCCTTCATATGGCCTCTGAGTTCTTTTTTGTTGGGGGGGGGTGGTTTTGGCGGTACACGGGCCTCTCACTGTTGTGGCCTCTCCCGCTGCGGAGCACAGGCTCCGGACGCGCGGGCTCAGCGGCCATGGCTCACGGGCCCAGCAGCTCCGCGGCACGTGGGATCTTCCCGGACCGGGGCACGAACCCGTGTCCCCTGCATCGGCAGGCGGATTCTCAACCACTGCGCCACCAGGGAAGCCCGGCCTCTGAGTTCTTTAACTTTGTCTCTAACTACTCCCTACCTCACAAAAACCTTCTCTCAATTCCTTAAATAGGTCACCCTCTCTACCTTCAGCCCCACTAGACTGTAAGCTCCAAGAGGGCAGGAACCATGTTTGTCTCAATTATCATCACATCTCCAGGGCCCAGTGCAGTGTCTGGCCCTCAATATACGGTCATGCTCTGTGGGTCTGCAGCGCTAGTCCAGTTTCCCTTATAGCTGGTCATTTAAAAAGTGTATACCCTTTTTAATCCTCATATTCCTATTTTGAGCTCCTATCACACCAAATCAGCCTATTCTTACAAGATTGTATTTACTACACTACATTGTGATCTCAAATCCACATTACCAGTGAAATGTGCATTATTATGCAGGCAACAGAGGTTGTATGTGTCATTCATATAATCATTCAAATAATTTTCTTGTGTGAATCATGTGGTTCTTCCTGTATACATTGAACCTGTCTTCCACAGTACCTGGTTTCACAGGTTTTCTAGGTCTTTGTCTCCCTCCTCTTCTTTTTTTAAAATTATTATTTATTTTTTTTGGCCACACCGCACAGCTTGCAGGATCTTAGTTCCCTGAGCCCTCGGCAGTGAAAGTGCAGAGTCCTAAACACTGGACTGCCAGGGAATTCCCTCACTCTCTTCTTCTAAATTCAGTCAAAAGCCCTTCTGATCTGGTCACATTGTCCCCATGACATAAATAGTCATCAACTCTCTTGAGGGGCATTCCTTCCCTAGTCAAGTGTTTGTTCGCTATTTCAAAGAAGGTTGATGTTTGACTTTGTTGCAATGTTATTTGAAGACTCTGATAGTCAGAAATTTTTCCTTTATGACTAAGAAATTACCCCTGCTTTAATTTCCACCATTCTTCTTTGAAATAGTCAACCTAGGAAGGGAGAGTTTTACACATTCCCTCCTAATCCCCCCACCCCATACTCTTCCAGCCAAGAGTAAAGATCTAGGAAACCCATTCCTTCATGGCACCCAGGCTTGGAGCCTGATTCTCACACACTTATGGGAGAACCCTAACCATAGATGACTTAGAAACTCCATTTCATTTCTGAAAGTCTGAGGAGACAAAGTTTATTTTATTTTCTTATGAAATCTCTGTTAAAGGGATCATGAATCTATCCAATTTTAAGCAACATATTATTAGGAAAATAATGTGAAAAATGTCTTGTGTCAAATAAGGAGAAGAGATAGATTTTTAAAATACATCAATCTGTCCTGAGAATGTAAAGAGGAAAGCCTGGTCGCACCTTGCAGCTTGCAGGATCTTAGTTCCCCGACCAGGGATTGAACCTGTGCCCCTCAGCAGTGAAAGCTCAGAGTCCTAACCACTGGACCACAAGGGAATTCCCTTTTTTTTTATTTAAACAAATTCACTTTAGCTGTCAATGTCTTCAAGGTACAGGGGGACCAAGATGATGGTGTGAAGATGATATAATTGGGTGGAATGGATTTCAAGAGAGGTCCTCTTCTCCGTGATCCTTCAGGACTGTTCTCTTGACAGTCTCTAGCCCTGGATAAACACAAACACCTGTCTCTTTCATTCTTCATCATGGGCCACTGAACATTGCTATGACAAACTGTACTGTGTTATGCTATGTCAAGTGTGCCCTCAATACCACTCACAATCCTTCACACTCCTTCCTTGTTGAAGTCCTCTTCCCAATCTGACCACACCTGGGTATTGCATGCAGTCTGGAGTCACACATCCAGATAGTTCGAGACAGGCTGAAGCATGCTCAGAGGCTTAGCTACTCACACCCTGCCTTCTGAAGAATTCTTCAAAGAGTGTTTGATAATTTTTTTTAAGATTTTTTTTTAATGTGGACCACTTTTTTTAAAGTCTTTATTGACTTTGTTACACTATTGCTTCTGTTTTATGTTTTGGTTTTATAGCCATGAGGCATGTGGGATCTTAGCTCCCTGACCAGGGATTGAACCCACATCCCCTGCATTGGTAGGCAAAGTCTTAACCACCGGACCACCAGGGAAGTCCCTTGAACGTTTGATATTTAGTCTGAAGAACATGAGAGCTGATTTCGAAAGTCCGATTGTCCTTCTGGAGGTTCCTAGGGTAGAACTTGGAGTCCCCGGCATGAGTGGCAGACAGCAGGATTCAAGGGTCAGTCTAAGGGAGAACCATACCAGAGCTCTCCAAAAGTAGAATGGGCGTGTCAGGAGAGAGTTCCCTTTCACTGAACCTGATTATATCAAAGTTCAACCTTCAGGGCTTCCCTGGTGGCGCAGTGGTTGAGAGTCCGCCTGCCGATGCAGGGGACGCGGGTTCGTGCCCCGGTCCGGGAGGATCCCGCGTGCCGCGGAGCGGCTGGGCCCGTGAGCCATGGCCGCTGAGCCTGCACGTCCGGAGCCTGTGCTCCGCAACGGGAGAGGCCACAACAGCGAGAGGCCCGCGTACCACAAAAAATAAAAAATAAGTTCAATCTTCAGTGGGTGGCTGAACTAGAGTTGGGGGATCCCTTGTAATCAAGAGAGCCTATTTTGTGTTGTAGCTTTAAAATTTATTGAGACATTCACTCACTATTTTATGTATAGGGGGTACATTCATTATGATTGAAACTGGGTTGCTGCTTGAGGGTAAAAGAATGCAAATCAGAAAAGATCATTACTGTATGGTGTTACAAAGGGTGCGTAAGTAAGTTGGCACAGGAAGAATGAGCACTGCTGGGGAAGGGAGAGAAGATTTTAGTGAAAGAAGTGGGTTTTAAGCTCAAATTTATAGAATTCGGCCAGTGTGTTCATATAGGAGAAGCAACATGTGCAAAAGTACAGAAGAATAAATGTACCTGGTGTATAGACCCCAATGGGTGCAAATGGTAAGAAGCTCTTAAAAATATATTTATTGGGGGGCTTCCCTGGTGGTCCAGGGGTTAAAACCCCATGCTTCCACTGCAGGGGGCACATGTCCCATCCCTGGTCGGGGAACTAAGATCCCACATGCCGTGTGGAGTGGCCAAAAAAAAAAAAGAAAAGGAGTTTAAGACCAGATTTTGAATGACCCTAATGTCTTATGGTTGTCATGGGACAACGAAGCAGAGAAAGAAATGATTAAGTTGGTGGCGTAGGAAGCTGTGCTGTGTTGTGTGAGATAGTATGGGCTCTGGTGGGACCGAGGCTGGGAGAATTCTGAATTCGGGTAGTGGAGCTGGGAATAGGAAGGATAAGATGGAGCACATAATTATCTCAGGGGCAGAATTGACAAAACTGAGATAGGGGGATTGTGAGGAAGCAGGATCAGTTGAATATGACTCAGAAATTTCTGTCTGGAGCAACTGAATGGGGGAAGAATACCCTGCAGATGATCAAGAGTTTGATTTTGATCCTATCAACTTAGAGGTACACATGGGACATGCAGCTGGGATGGTCTGATGATGCTCAGAAATATGGAAAGAGAGAGAGGCAGGTAATAAAGCCAGCATGGAGGAGACCCTCTCTATCCCGGATTCCTCCCTTTCTTTTCCCCTGGAAACAGAAACACCTTTTCTTCTGAGAACAACCCCTCCCTGGCTACCCTGGAGTCCCAACAGTAAGAGTTGCCAAGTTCACCACATCCCCTGGTTACTGTGGCTTGATTCAGAGGTAGGATCAAGACAGGCTAACATATTGCTAATTCCTTCTCAAGGATTTTCTTTTTTTTAATTTAAAGAAAATTTTCAACATATATAAAAGTAGACAGAATAGCGTAATGAACCCCCATGTACCTTATAACCAGCTTCATCAATGATCAATTCATGGCCAACCTTGTTTCAGCTTTACTTCTATCTTGCTTCCTTTCCTTCCATGTTATTTTGAAGTGAATACCAGATATACGGGGGTTTATTCTCTGGTATTAGAAAGTGTAGGATATCAACAAAAGATAGGAACTTTTGCAATCATGTTTCTGTCATGTTGAGGAAGCCAGTTCCATGTAAGAGAGGATGACTGTGACATAAAATAATAATAATAATAGGGAGAAAGAGTCTTGGCAGCTTTTGAGTCTGTGGTTCCTGATGTTCCAGAGGCCTCTCCACCTTTTGGTTGTTCAGTCTATGGACTCTATGAGCCAAAAATCTGCTTTTCTGCCTTAACCAGGAAGTGGGCTGAGTTTCTGTCCCTTACAACCAAGCGTCCTAATTAAGACACATCAACATTGCCCTAAGGATTAAAGCCCCACCAGAGAGGGTGTCCTCTCCTGTAAAAACAGCTTCCCTCCACTCCTGAATGTCTAAATCCTTCAGCATAAAGGCCACTTCTTAATGACACCCTCTCTAATCCCAGTAGCAGGAAGTGACCTCTCCCACCTCTGAATCACAGGACACTTTACCTAAGCATCCTCATTACATGACCCACATTCTCTTCTGTTCTGTAGCTATTTGGGTGGGTGTATTAGCTTTCTGCTACAAACTGTAAGCCCCCTGAAAACAGGAACCACGTCAGTAGCTTTTTCTTCCCTATCTCACCTGTCCACATCACTCACAGTGTAAATTTTCAGTAAGTCAGCTGATTGAATGAGGAAAAATTTTCATTTTGTTAAACAAAGTTTCAGTACCGTTTAAAGCTTGAGAGAAATGGATAGAAAGAGATTTAGGACTGTTTCTATGGAGTCTTTTCAAGTCACATGTATGCAATAGATAAGGAGTTCATAATCATTCAGAAATATAGTCATAATAAAATAGAGAAAACAACATTACAGTTATATAATACTAATTTAATGAGAACATAAAGCCTACGAACTTGAAGTCACAACTCCTGCCATTTTCAGCAGTCCCCCACAATAAAAATACATTGTTTTCTTTCATCTAAAAGCAGAATAGCATGTTTTATATACTGCTCCTCAAACTTTAGTGTGTACTGGACTCACCTGGTGTATGCTATTAAAAGGTGGATTCTGTTTCAGCAGGTCTGGACAAGATCTGAGATGATTATGTCTTTGTTCCTCCCTTTCTTTCTTTCTTTCTTTCTTTCTTTCTACTGAAGTATAGTTGATCTACAATATTGTATTATTTCAGGTGTACAACATAGTGTTTCAATATTTTTACAGATTGTACTCCATTTAACGTTATTATAAGATACTGGCTATATTCCCTGTGCTGTACTGAGATGATTCATTTCTGACACCCATGCTGCTAGTCTACAGACCACACTTTGAGTATCAAGGATGTACACCAGTGTTTCCCAGACATGGCTACCCACTGAAACCATCAGGGAGCTTCAAACACTCCTGGTGCCTGTGTCCCACCCCAGATACTGTGACTTAACCCATGTGGTGTGGCCTGGGCTTTGGAAATTTTAAAAGATCCTCAAGTGATTTGAATGTGCAGACAAGTTTGGGAACCACTTGCTCTATTCAAAACATAATTAGATTGAAAAATAGCCAGATCTGAGTCCCACCTCTGCTGCTTTCTGGCGAGCTGGGTTATCTTGGGCAAATAAGTTCATTTCTCTGAGCTTCAGTTTCCTCATCTCTAACATAGAAGGGATGAAACCTACTTGAGCTCTCTCTCAGAACAAACTAGAAAAGGCATGGGGAATTTCTGTAACCTTTAAAGTTATGTATGAATATGAGGAATTTCTCGAGAAGGGGTCTGGATCAGAGCTCTCCAGTATGACAGCCGCTCACCACGTGTGACTACTGAGCGCTTGAAATGTGGCTAGTGCCACATGCTGAAAATATTTTAGATATATTGGGTTAAATAAAATATATTATTAAAATTCATTTCACCTATTTCTTTTTTCTTTTGTAACATGGCTATTAGAAAATTTAGACTCATATTTCTACTGGACAGTGCTGGCCTGGACACTTAAAAGAAATGGTAGGTGACAAAAAATTAACTTTATGTTATTAAATGCTAACATAGGAATTCTAAGTTCCTAAGTGCAAAGCAAATAAGTATTTAAAAGAGTGTCTTGGTATGAATGAGCTATTTCTATGGCTCGCTCAGGCTTCCTGGCTAGAGCCCAGGGCAGGAGAGAATTCTGCCCTAGGTTCAGGATGTGATGTGAGCAGTGCTGCCCCTAGGGCCACATGACCTGGCAAATTCCAAGGTGTGAGAGGATTTCATGGCAGGCAAGGAGACTGTGTGAGGTAGGGGGGTCCAGCGCAGCCCCCTAGGGCTCTGGAACAAGGCCATGCTATCCATAGCAGAGAACTATTCTCCATTTGAAAAGCAGATCCAGGCATATTACTGGGTCCCAGTTGAGACTGTGTGACTGATGTGAGTCACTGAAGGACCAGTAGGACCCACCAAGTCATTAGCTGGGAGTGGGCACAATAGCAGTGCACAATGGGAATCGACCATTTAAGGTTAGGCTTGAACAGGTCTGGAGAGCACAAGTGAACTCTGCAAACAGACAGCTCCCAAGTCATCCACTTCTGTGGCGCCAAGGCAACAGCTCCCACCCACGGCCTCCCGAAAAGTTTCTCTACAACTAGCTGATGGAAGAAGAAAAAACCGATGCCTGGGTCATACATGAATCAATCAACTCAACTTGTTGGTTCTATAGCCAAAAATAGACTGCTGCGCCCACAGAGACACTCATGGGTGGTCCTGAAAACAACACTAAGGGAAGAGATAGTCTCAGTGGACAGAGCTTCCAAAAGGACATCTGGTCATCAGATGGACATGGAGGGAAAAGTAGCCTGACATAATAAAACTGTCATCTGGGGGAAGAGAAAAGCAGATTTACTAAAGAAAAAAAAAAAAATGGACTTGCCATGTGGTGCTGCTTGCCTGTTTTCAGCTTGCAGTTATGACTTTTAAAGTGAACCAGTCATCCAGATTCTGGACTTTCCTCCAGTGACATTCAGGTCATCAGGAGCAAGGACTAGGAAAGCCACAAGGTGGATTCAACTAGGATTGGAGTTTTGCCACCTAAATGTGATAGAGGGAGAAAGGAACAAAGGAAATGAAGATATTTTAAATAATGGATTGTAATGATGACACACAAAGACATAAGGGAGGTAAAGGGGTGTTGAAATTTTAATGGAGAAAAGAGGGAGGGGAATTGAGGGATTCAGGTCAAAGAATTTTTTTTTTTTTTTTTTTTTAAATTTTTGGCTTGCCATGTGGCATGCAGGATCTTAGTTCCCCGACCAGGGATCAAACCCACGCCCCGCTGCAGTGGAAGCACAGAGTCTTAACCATTGGACCGCCAGGGAAGTCCCAGCTCAAAGAATTATTAAAGCAGGGTGTTAGAGATGATGATGGGAAGAAGGGGCTGTGCTGGGCTGAAGGTAAGAAGCTTAAGGAATTGAAAGGCCAATACACTGAAGAGTTAGGTACTGGAGTCACCCAGGATTAAGGCAGGAGTGAGGGTGGAGAGGAAGTTACAGAGACAGGAGCCCAATTCCTCCATGAATACAGGAGGAGTGACCAGGAAGGCAGTGGGCAAGTCAGATTCTCAGATGCAATGAGACCGAAAGAGCTGGATGTTGGGAAGGAGGGTGAAGGGGAGGTAGGAGAAGCGCCTCGTAAGAGACAATGGGGATCAAAGAAGAAATCTTTGTTTTAAATTTTTATTGGAGTACAGTTGACTTACAATGTTGTGTTAGTTTCAGGTGTACAGCAAAGTGAATCAGTTATACATATATATATATTCAGTCTTTTTTAAAAATTTATTTTAATTAATTAATTTAAATTTTTGGCTGCATTGGGTCTTCGTTGCTGCACGCAGGCTTTCTCTAACTGCGGAGAGCGGGGCTCTTCGTTGCGGTGCACGGGCTTCTCATTGCAGTGGCTTCTCTTGTTGTGAAGCACGGGCTCTGGGCGTGCGGGCTTCAGTAGTTGCAGCACGCGGGCTCAGTGGTTGTGACTTGCAGGCTCTAGAGCATAGGCTCAGTAGTTGGGGCGCACGGGCTTAGTTGCTCCGTGGCATGTGGGATCTTCCCAGAGCAGGGATCGAACCCGTGTCCCCTGCACTGGCAGGCGGATTCTTAACCATGATGCTACCAGGGAAGTCCCCACTCTTTTATTTTAAGATTCTTTTCCCATATAGGCCATTACAGAGTACTGAGTACAGTTCCCTGTGCTATACAGCAGGTTCTTATTAATTATCTATTTTATATATAGTAGTGTGTATATGTCAATCCCAATCTTGCAATTTATCCCTCCCCCACTTTATCCCCTGGTAACCACAGGTTTGTTTTCTACATCCATGACTCTACTTGTGTTTTGTAAATAAGTTCCTTTGTATCCTTTTTTTTTAAAGTTGAGTGTCTCCCATTTTTTAAAAATATTTATTTATTTATTTATTTTTGGCTGCGTTGGGTCTTTGTTGCTGCATGAGGGCTTTCTCTAGTTGTGGTGAGCGGGGGCTACTCTTCATTGCGGTGCGGTGGCTTCTCTTGTTGCGGAGCACGGGCTCTAGGCACAAGGGCTTCAGTAGCTGTGGCTGTGGGCTCTAGAGCGCAGGCTCAGTAGTTGTGGTGCACGGGCTTAGTTGCCCCGTGGCATGTGGGATCTTCCTGGACCAGGGCTCGAACCCGTGTCGCCTGCATTGGCAGGTGGATTCTTAACCACTGCACCACCAGGGAAGTCCCTAGATAACCTTTTAAGTCCATACCAGCTCTCACATTCTAGATCTTTAAAATTCTTCTTTTTTTTGGCCACACCGCACAGCTTGCGGGATCTCAGTTAAGGGTTGAACCCAGACCACGGCACTGAAAACCCAGAATCCTAACCAGTAGGGCCACCATGGAACTCCCTAGATATTTAAAATTCTGCTGACCTCAAAACAATGACAGCTGCAACAAATTCTGTGCAACTTTATAACCAGTGAAAGATGAAGATGTTACACAGGCCGGTGACTGAGTCTCAGAATGAATGGTCTGCCCTGGATTCTTAGATATATTGGTTTTACAATGTAAGAGCAAAAAAAAATTTGCCCCGGTATGTGGAATATCCCAGAATGCTTCTTTCCATGCCACTGTGAGCAAATTCAGCTCAGTTTCAACTAACTTTCCCTCAGTGACCACTTCCTAAGTGCCAGGCAGTTTGCCAGTGGAATGGACAGTGAGAAAGGGATCGGGGGTAAAAGAGAGAAACAAGTAGACTGCAAAGGAAGCCCACAGGTGCAAATGGCTTCCAGGTTGGAAGGATCTAGGAAGCCTTCATGAAGGAGGTGGCAGAGCAAATTGATTCCTCAGATATTTGTTTCTATTTAATGTGTATTTGTTGAGCCATTACTCTGTGCCGTGCCCTGTACAATATGAAGGCCCTGGGGATACAAGGCTGAAGAAGACACAAAGCCACAGTCCTTGTCTGCAAGGAGTCCCCAAGCAAGCAGCAGTTATGATAGCATGCGACAGAGGTGAACGGAGAAGGCTGTAGCCCGCAAAGGGACACACCCTACCTTCTCAGGGAGAGGCTTGTGAAGGCTTCCAGGAGGAAGGGGCAGGGATAACCTTGTGCTTAAAGGATGCAGAGGAGGGATCCAGGCAGGTAACGAAAGGAAAGGCATTCTTTGCAAAGCCAGTGGCACGTGTGAAGGCCTGGTGGCGGGAGAGAGCACAGCATATCTGGAAGGTGATACGTAATTCAATATTTCCAAAGCAGAAGGCATGCGAGTGGAAGGTGACAAAGCGAAGGGTGGGGCCTCTTTGTAAGGGTCTGAGTGATCAAAGAACACACACGGATGCTCCGGTGAAAGGAACCTAATGGCAGAGAAGGTTAATGTCGTTAAAATAAAAAGGTAAAAACGACAGGTAAAGATACCGCAGAAACTGACTAGGCAGCAATATCCGAAACCTCATTTCTCAATCATCCTCCCTCACGTGACTGAACAG
Source organism: Lipotes vexillifer (assembly GCF_000442215.2). Classification (NCBI taxonomy): domain Eukaryota; kingdom Metazoa; phylum Chordata; class Mammalia; order Artiodactyla; family Lipotidae; genus Lipotes; species Lipotes vexillifer. Next base: position 59,373 of record NW_006771642.1, read on the forward strand.
CTCTTTTTTTTTTTTTTTTTTTTCGGTACGCGGGCCTCTCCCTGTTGCGGCCTCTCCCATTGCGGAGCACAGGCTCCGGACACGCAGGCTCAGCGGCCAT
>NW_006771642.1:59768-79170 GCF_000442215.2 Lipotes vexillifer
CGTGGCCTCTCCCGTTGCGGAGCACAGCCTCCGGATGCGCAGGCTCAGCGGCCACGGCTCACGGGCCCAGCCGCTCCGCGGCACGTGGGATCCTCCCGGACCGGGGCACGACCCCGTATCCCCTGCATCGGCAGACGGACTCTCAACCACTGCGCCACCCGGGAAGCCCTGAACAGCTCATCTTTTGAAGAAAAGGATAGGAAATGGGATTTATTGTGTATTGAACAATTGGACTTTCCACTCTCTCCTAAACCGGAATGTACTTCTCTCCCGGAAAACCACAGTCCACAGAGGAGGAGGATAAAACAGACATAACTGCAAACACACGCCCCTGCAGGGCAGTCAGCAGACAGAGGTCTTCTTGAGGAGATGCGCCAGTTGATGTCATAGTGAAGTCAGGTACAATTACTCATCCCCATTCTGTCCACTGAAGAAAACAGGGGGAAATCTAGAGAAGGTCGTGAAACCTGTATCAATTGCAAATTATTTCAGGCAGCACCACTGCTGCAGGTACCTTCGGCTTATGCTATAGTCAATAAACAAAGGACGCATTCTGGAAGCTGCTGTTTCTTTCCTCATCGTCTGGGCTCCTTCCGGGTGACGGCATCCTTTGACTATAGTCTCATCCAAGCCCAGAATCAAGAGCAGAATAGCATCTCAGAGGCGCTGGCTCAGCTACCCTCTGCTTTATCCTGATTGTGCAAATTCACCAGCATGTGTTTCTAATCCAGTTCAGGTGTCTTGAGTCCTGTCCCCATTCCCACCCCTGGCCGGTCCTACAGCTTTACAGGGACCTCCTGACGCCCCACCATGGCCTCTGCAGTCTCTGGAGGCCTTCCCAGCGGCCGCCTGGCAGAGCCCTGCAGGGTGGGCCTTGCTGCTCCTTGGGAGGCCTCAGTGGTCTCTGTCTCCTGTGAGCTCAGCCTAAACAGTCTTCCTCTGGCTCTTTCGAGGCCCCTCACCCTCCTTATCCGTCTCCTCTGAACTCACACTAGGTTTTCAGTGGCTAAAAAAAGGCCACGTGGGACTTTCCTGGTAGTCCAGCGGTTAAGATGTCAATCTTGCAATGCAGGGGGCGTGGGTTCCATCCCTGGCTGGGGAACTAAGGTGTCACATGCTGCGTAGCCAAAATAAATAAATTTTAAAAATTAAAAAAGGCAAAAAGAGGGCCTCCCTGGTGGCGCAGTGGTTGAGAGTCCGCCTGCTAATGCAGGGGACACGGGTTCGAGCCCTGGTCTGGGAGGATCCCACATGCCGCGGAGCGACTAGGCCCGTGAGCCACAACTACTGAGCCTGCGTGTCTGGAGCCGCGATAGTGAGAGGCCCGCGCACCGCGATGAAGAGTGGCCCCCGCTCACCGCCACTAGAGAAAGCCCTCGCGCAGAAACGAAGACCCAGCACAGCCAAAATAAATTAATTAATTAAAAAGGCAGAAAGAAAAAAGGCAACGTGATCTTAGTTTGCATTAGCAGAAGCACAGAACTCAAAAGGAGAGCTGTGGGCAGCCACACTCACCTGCTCCTAGGGTCGTTGTGAGGGTTAGGTGTAGAGCACTTCGCTGCATCTTAGAGAACTGTCTTCTTCTCATTATCGTTCCATCCTTCGAGACTGTTCCTTTGCTACACATAGCCTAGGACCAAACCCTAAGGTGTCTGCGCTTGTCTGCGGGGAGACAGAATATGGGGCACCTACACAGCCAGGCACGGTCTCTACCCGCAGGAGTCCCTGTGTATCGAGGGAGACGGAGAAGAACCTGAGGCGGGTTCAAGGTAAAGGCAGCAGTGCGCACACGGGGGAGGGAGACAGCCCTCCCTCCCGGCCGAATCCCCTAATGGTGCTTTTCTCCTGGGGCCTGCATCCTAGAGGGAAGCTGGAGGCTGCCCGCCAGCCCTGCCAGCCCCGGAACAGACACTGTGCAGGGACTGAGGGACTGTGTTTGCAGGACCGTCCATCTGAACTGACAATGAGGTTCGGCTCCAGTCACGGTGGGATGAGAGGGCCGTCCAGCACCAGGTCTGGAGGCTCCAGGATGAGGTATAGGAGGCCTCAACTCCTAGAGTATATGTACCACACAGACGCAGCACAGGCTGCTCTCTCTGCCAAACACCGTCTAAAAACACAGTGCCAGTCCCTGCCTGCCTGATCTTGGCTTGCTGGGGTCTGCAGCACCTCGGTCAATATGCTTGAGGAAGAGGTAAGACGACAGGGTACCTGTATGTGGCCTCAGCCTCTCACTCAACATTACTGGCACTTGTGTGATCACCAGTCGATGGTGTCCCTAAGCATCAGGGTGACAGTGGCTCTCAAAACTCTGTCTCCCTGCCTACAGAAGCCACAGACATTGTGAGGTTGATGTCAGTGTACAGAGAGCCAGCATGTGAGAAAATACGAAAACTGTGAAAAGCTGATCTCAGGTGTCCATGGATCAACCTCCTGGCAGCATCTAGCTCCTTCCCAGCAAAGACGCTGTTCATAGACGGAGGTGACTTCAGGTTCTGTGGCCAGCTGGCTCGGCCCCTCACTACCTGTGTCATTTGGGCAAATTTCTTAAGCACTCAGAGTCCCTGTTTCTCTATGTGTAATGCAGAGGGTGTTGGGAGGATAAACTGTCGACTGAAAAAAATGCACAGCCTAAAAGTTGAGAGTTATGTTTTATTTGGTGGACTTTCTGAGGACTTCAAGCCCAAGAGACAGGACTCTCAGGTAGTGCTGAGCGACTGCTCCAAAGAGGCATGGGAGGAGCCAGGACATATAGGAGTTTTTTCAACAAAGCCCAGGTAGTCGCAACATCAAAAGATCACTGTTAACTGAAGTGAACCAGGATCTCAAGCTAATGAATTTAGCGCTCTTCTCTGTATGGGAAGATGCAAGAGTCTGGGCTCACTGAAATCATCCCTTTGATGTGCACCTCTGCTATCTGGGGCCAGTGCTTTCTCTTCCTGAGTCCCCTCAGGGTGCACCATTGGAGCCGCTGTAATGTGATGGCTTGATGGCTGCAACATTCTTTGTTTACTGATACGGCAGCAACATTTTTCATTCACAGAAGTGAGATAATTTAACGTTCTTATGGTACGCAAGCCACTGGTTTACCTGGGCTGGAGGGATTCCCAGGACATGGGACCTTTGGTGCTAAACCCACAACAGATCCAGGTAAACTGGGACAGCTGGTCACCTTAGCAGCACCTGTCATATAGCAGATGGTCAATAATGGCATCTGTAGGTACTTACTACTATTATTTCTACTGCCACGAACAGTAGTTAATGCTTGGAGGCTTAATCCTGGCCAAGCCCTGTTCTATGTGTTTTGCATGTATTAGCTCATGGAACCTTCAGGACCAGCCTGCAAGACAGGTAATAGTCATCTCAGTTTTGCAGAGGAAGAAATGGAGGAGCCAGGACTGGAACTCAAGCAGTCCGATTCCACACGATACAATCTGAATCAATAGGCTATGCCCTCTCTTCTCCAATTTATTAAGCACTTTGTCCCAGGCACTGTTCTGAGTGCTTAAACTGTGTTAATTCACTTATTTTTATTTTTATTGTTTTAAGTTTTTTTTTTTTTGATGTGGACCATTTTTTTTTTTTTAAGTCTTAATTGAATTTGTTACAATATTGCTTCTGTTTTATGTTTTGGTTTTTTGGCCATGAGGCATGTAGGATCTTAGTTCCCTGACCAGGGAACAAACCCCCAACCCCTGAATTGGAAGGCTAAGTGTTAACCACTGGACCACCAGGGAAGTCCCTATTTCATTTATTTTTACAGTGACCCTATTACTTCTCTTATGGACCAAAAAGAAAGGAAGGCTTATTTGGGAGAGTGGGAAGGAAAACATCAAATACTAATTGTGCAATTGCTGAACCTAGTATATAAAGATACGGTGATCATCTGGTTCTGGTTTTAGAACCAAAAGTTGCATCCCAGGAGCCTCCTCAATCCTGGGTAAACCAGGGCAGTTGGTCACCCAATGCAAAGAGCTAATACACACAGCAAGGCAAGCGAAAAACCCGAAGGTCATTCGAGTTAAGAGGAGATACAATTTGCAAATTTAGTTTCTCAAGGCCTAGTTCCTATAGCCGCAGTATAGGATCTCTTTCTTTCTATTAGACTGCTACTCCATTGAAAGGTTGCAGCTACCTAGAGACTTCCTTTTAAGACAAACTCTATATGGTTATTTTTAAGTTGTTGCTTTGAGGGAAGTGAAGAACTTAATACAGTCCCTGGCCGGGTATCGCTCTGAGGTCTCCAATATTATTTCTCTGGGAAACCTTATGCATGGTACAGGAGTTTAAGAGTAGCATTGTCTTTTTGCCTTAATTCCTAGAAATTCTGTACTGGGAAGCTCAGGAAATAAACTAGGATAGGAGTTTAAAAAAAACCCTGATACACATTTAACCTTCCTCGTTATCAAGGAAATGAGAAAAATATAACAATGAAGTTCAGGGTTTAACAAGTCAGTAAAACTTTTGAATCATATTAATAATCACGCAGATTTCAGGAAACTGTACACTCATCTATTGTTGGTGGCATTGGTGAAAGCAGCCGGTGAAATTCAGGGCAGCTATTAAACTGATGGAGTTTGTGTAGCAACATGGAAATGTTCTGGTATGTGAGGCTAAGTGAGAACAGCTGAGTTCAGAATTAGGCCTTGCAGTGTTTACTGCAACAAAACATTTTTGCATAAATGTCACCAGGGCCTGGAAAAAGACTTGGAAAAATAAAGACATCTGATGTGTTAAGCAGAAAAGTTGTGGTGTTTTGTTTGTTGTTTTTCTTTTTCCCTGACTTCTACTGTTGCTGTTTCATTTGTTTATACAATAAATGCAGAGGAAAGCCCCACAGTGACCCACTTTTCCGCCTTTAGTGGGCCTGCTGCTCAGGACCGGCTCTGCCCCCTCTTAACTGGCCAGGCATCTCGAGACTGAGCAAATCTCCTTCCTCCAAGCCCCCTGGGTTGTTGGTCCCTCCCCTCCTGTGGTCCTCATCTGGCTCCACCGCGACTGGGTGGTATAGTCTGGGGCCTTGAGGGAGAGAAACAAGACCCACCCCCTTTGTGCTAACTCCATGCATCTGACAGCCAATTGCCACTAAAGTAATATTTGTTGAATCCAACATTTTGATTTCCTGTTTCTAGTTTCTCTGTCTGCAAGAGGCAAACAGGACAATGGAAGCCTGGGTGAGATTAAAAATGCCTGAAATATTTCAAAGCTATGGAAGAGAGAGGCAAGGGGAGGGTGGGATGAATTGGGAGATTAGGTTTGACATATAAACTACCATATGTAAAACAGATGGCTAGTGGGAACCTATGGTATAGCACAGGGAGCTCAGCTTGGTGCTCTGCAGTGACCTAGATGGATGGGATTGTAGGTGGGGAGGTGGGAGATCCAAGAGGGAGGGGATAGATGTATACATATAACTGATTCACTTCATTGTACAGCAGAAACTAACACAACATTGTAAAGCAATTACACTCTTAAAAAAAAAAAAAAGGATGGGTGGAGGGTGGGTGGTGACACAGCCACAAAACCTCCAATTAGACTTTTTATTATAACACAATTCATTAGAGCATAATTAAATTCCTTACTAAATGATTAACCATAAGATTAGGGGGAAAAAAAAGAAAAAATTTTAAGTAATTTGGAATTCCTCATAAGGGATATAGGAGAGAGGGGGGCAAAATACCAGTGTATCCCAAAGATCCACAGACCCCCAGCAGTGGGTGTTGGGACATTAAGGAAGATGGAAACACCAGAGTTGGACATTACATCAGCCAGCATCTAGTTCCACCATCCATCGTATAGACAGAGAAGCTGAGGTCAGGAAGTGGAGTGAAGCAAGCTAGCCCAGGTGCTTCCTGCATCCCTTCCACCCTCCACGGGCCAGCTTCATCCACAGCAGCAGCTGTATCTCTGGCATGCCAGGGCACCAGAAATTTCCATCATGCATAAGTCAGGCATTCTCTTTGGGAGTGGCATTTCGTCTGAAGCTGTGCTAAATATTAGTTCAGTTTCCTGAAAGTGGTAACTTGTGAACTCACTGTGGGCCAGGCTGGCTCACTTTGCCTAAAGCCTAGCCTCATTAAAAAACTAAAAATAGAGCTACCATATGATCCAGCGATCCCACTCCTGGGCATATATCCAGAGAAAACTATAATTCAAAAGGATACATGCACCCCAATGTTCCTTGCAGCACTATTCACAATAGCCAGGACATGGAAGCAACCTAAATGCCCATCGACAGATGAATGGATAAAGAAGATGTGGTACATATATACAATGGAATATTACTCAGCCATAAAAAAGAATGAAATAATGCCATTTGCAGTAACATGGATGGACCTAGAGGTGATCATACTAGGTCACCTCTATCTGAAGTTAAGTCAGACAGAGAAAGACAATTATCATATACCACTTATATGTGGAATCTGAAAAAATGATACAAATGAACTTATTTACAAAACAGAATAGACTCACAGACATAGAGAACAAACTTATGGTTACCAAGGGGAAAGTGGGTAGAGAGGGGATAAATTAGGAGTTTAGGATTAGAATATACATACTACTATATATAAAATATAAAATAGATGACCAGCAAGGACCAGCAAGGACCTGTGTATAGCACAGGTTATTACAATATCTTGTAATAACATATAGTGGAAAAGAATCTAAAAAATTATATATATATATATATATATATATATATATAAATCACTTTACTGTATACCTGAAACCAACACACCATTTAAAATCAACTAGGCCCTGGTAGAGACGTGGAGAAAAAAAAGATAAGATTTTTATGGAAAAGGAGGGACTAGGGAGAGAAGCCCAGGGAGGTTGAACATGGATGATGGAGGGGAGGGATGAGGGCATGAGGTCAGCCCATGGTGGTGGGTATAAGAAAACAGAGTGGTGTTGGGTGGTAGGGGGGCTTCTTCCCCTGTGCCTCTGCCTTGTATTACACTACAATCTTGGGCAAGTCTTCCTGAGAGTTGGCTTCTACCTTCATCAAATAGGGTAACAACACCCACCCTCACTACCAGTTTTTGTGAGGATCAAATGTGACGAGGTCATAGCACTTTATAACCAGTCTGTGCCTGCTGGGCCAATGGGGAGGCTGGGCCACAGAAGACCAGGGTCCAGCTCGATGTCACATTGCACCTCAGGAGCCAAACTGTGGCCACAACAGTGTCCGCACTCCAGTCCAAGTATCTGATGATGGGAAGTTCTCAGATAACTGTCCAAAAGGCTCATGGTCCCCATTGGACCAAGGTCATCATCCCAAGTGGCCCAGTCAGTAAGGTTTGCTGATGGACTGGATGTACATCTGTGCTCTGAACAAGAGTGCTCAGAAGTCCTGATCTCGAGAGCCCTCCTTTTGCTCCCAGGTCCCAAACTTCCACCCTCCCACTTTACTGTAGACTGAGCAGCGTTTCCCGCTATTGAGGTGAGAGGGCCCAGTTCCTTCTGGCCCAGCACACAAACTCCCAGGACACAGTGTGGGAAAGGAAGCCCCAGGAGGGGGACGTAAGGCGGAAGTGAAAGAGGGGCTGGAGGTTGGTGCAAAAACAATGGGGCAAAGCACCTCGTGGACCATAAAAATGACTGTCACTCACTACGCACAGGCTCTCTTGTTCTGTGTGCCTTATGTTTAATCCTCACAAGAACTCTATGCGTCCCCGTTTTACAGATGAGGAAACTGAGGCACAGAGTAGTTAAGTAACTTATCAAAATGCTCACAGCTAGCATTCCGTTGAGCCAGGATTTGAATCTGGGCAGGCTGATACCAAGAGGCCCTGCACTTTACTACTGCACGAGGCAGCAATCTGGTGATACTATAGGGAAAATTCCAGTGAAATGTTTATCACCCACATAGTGTCATCTGGCAAAAATAAAGCTGGAGGAGGTGGCAAGAGTTTGGCCTCACTCCCAGCTCAGCTATTAATGTTCTGCTCAACCCCAGCAAGGTATATGGAGCCTCTCTGGGTCTCGGCATCCTGGCCAAAAAATGGGATGGGGGCAGGGTGGAGTAAGTTGCAGTGGGTGAAGTTGAAGAGAGCCTTCACAGCCAATGTGAAAAATCCCCCCATTAAATCAAGAGTTTTCCCAACAACATCATGTGGTTGTTTGCTTAGGTCAGTAGAGACAAAATCATGAGGAAGTTGGAGGCTTCCAAGTCATTTCACAAAATATTTTCAAAGATGAAGAGAACTTGTTAAAAACAATGGAGGCATTTTCTCTTATTTCCAAAGGAAATGATTCAACCTAACCAAAGGTCACTAGTGAAAGAGATGAATCCCATCATGTTATAAACATTAGAGATTCCGCATCTGTTCCCGGCTAGCTGGAGACACAGCCTGGTCTTCTGCTGTGTGTGTGTTCCTTCTAGAGGATTCTGCTGCTCAAAAAGAACTTTTTAAAAAAAAACTTGAGATTTTCCAACCTGGTGGCATTAGAATCACCTGGAAAACTTAAAAACAAAACAAATCCAAAAAAACAAACAATGACTGGACCTCACTCCCAGTGACTGAATGGGAATCACCCTCTGAGGTCTGGGCATCAGTATTGTTTTCAAACTAAAGTCTCCCCCACAAGTTCTACTGAACAATCACAGTTTAGGATCATTGTTTTTTTAAAATCAACTAGGCCCTGGTAGAGACGTGGAGAAAAAAAAGATAAGATTTTTATGGAAAAGGAGGGACTAGGGAGAGAAGCCCAGGGAGGTTGAACATGGATGATGGAGGGGAGGGATGAGGGCATGAGGTCAGCCCATGGTGGTGGGTATAAGAAAACAGAGTGGTGTTGGGTGGTAGGGGGGCTTCTTCCCCTGTGCCTCTGCCTTGTATTACACTACAATCTTGGGCAAGTCTTCCTGAGAGTTGGCTTCTACCTTCATCAAATAGGGTAACAACACCCACCCTCACTACCAGTTTTTGTGAGGATCAAATGTGACGAGGTCATAGCACTTTATAACCAGTCTGTGCCTGCTGGGCCAATGGGGAGGCTGGGCCACAGAAGACCAGGGTCCAGCTCGATGTCACATTGCACCTCAGGAGCCAAACTGTGGCCACAACAGTGTCCGCACTCCAGTCCAAGTATCTGATGATGGGAAGTTCTCAGATAACTGTCCAAAAGGCTCATGGTCCCCATTGGACCAAGGTCATCATCCCAAGTGGCCCAGTCAGTAAGGTTTGCTGATGGACTGGATGTACATCTGTGCTCTGAACAAGAGTGCTCAGAAGTCCTGATCTCGAGAGCCCTCCTTTTGCTCCCAGGTCCCAAACTTCCACCCTCCCACTTTACTGTAGACTGAGCAGCGTTTCCCGCTATTGAGGTGAGAGGGCCCAGTTCCTTCTGGCCCAGCACACAAACTCCCAGGACACAGTGTGGGAAAGGAAGCCCCAGGAGGGGGACGTAAGGCGGAAGTGAAAGAGGGGCTGGAGGTTGGTGCAAAAACAATGGGGCAAAGCACCTCGTGGACCATAAAAATGACTGTCACTCACTACGCACAGGCTCTCTTGTTCTGTGTGCCTTATGTTTAATCCTCACAAGAACTCTATGCGTCCCCGTTTTACAGATGAGGAAACTGAGGCACAGAGTAGTTAAGTAACTTATCAAAATGCTCACAGCTAGCATTCCGTTGAGCCAGGATTTGAATCTGGGCAGGCTGATACCAAGAGGCCCTGCACTTTACTACTGCACGAGGCAGCAATCTGGTGATACTATAGGGAAAATTCCAGTGAAATGTTTATCACCCACATAGTGTCATCTGGCAAAAATAAAGCTGGAGGAGGTGGCAAGAGTTTGGCCTCACTCCCAGCTCAGCTATTAATGTTCTGCTCAACCCCAGCAAGGTATATGGAGCCTCTCTGGGTCTCGGCATCCTGGCCAAAAAATGGGATGGGGGCAGGGTGGAGTAAGTTGCAGTGGGTGAAGTTGAAGAGAGCCTTCACAGCCAATGTGAAAAATCCCCCCATTAAATCAAGAGTTTTCCCAACAACATCATGTGGTTGTTTGCTTAGGTCAGTAGAGACAAAATCATGAGGAAGTTGGAGGCTTCCAAGTCATTTCACAAAATATTTTCAAAGATGAAGAGAACTTGTTAAAAACAATGGAGGCATTTTCTCTTATTTCCAAAGGAAATGATTCAACCTAACCAAAGGTCACTAGTGAAAGAGATGAATCCCATCATGTTATAAACATTAGAGATTCCGCATCTGTTCCCGGCTAGCTGGAGACACAGCCTGGTCTTCTGCTGTGTGTGTGTTCCTTCTAGAGGATTCTGCTGCTCAAAAAGAACTTTTTAAAAAAAAACTTGAGATTTTCCAACCTGGTGGCATTAGAATCACCTGGAAAACTTAAAAACAAAACAAATCCAAAAAAACAAACAATGACTGGACCTCACTCCCAGTGACTGAATGGGAATCACCCTCTGAGGTCTGGGCATCAGTATTGTTTTCAAACTAAAGTCTCCCCCACAAGTTCTACTGAACAATCACAGTTTAGGATCATTGTTTTAAAAGAGCAGTTCTTGGGCTTCCCTGGTGGCGCAGTGGTTGGGAGTCCGCCTGCCAATGCAGGGGACGCGGGTTCGTGCCCCGGTCTGGGAGGATCCTGCATGCCACGGAGCAGCTGGGCCCGTGAGCCATGGCCGCTGAGCCTGCGCATCCGGAGCCTGTGCTCTGCAACGGGAGAGGCCACAACGGTGAGAGGCCCTCGTACCGCAAAAATAAATAAGTAAAGAAAATAGCGGTTCTCCCATTTTATCACTGCAAGAATCATCTGGAGGGCATGTTAAAGACAGATTGCTCTTAGTCACTAATTCCTAAGACTGGGGTAAGGCTCTGTAGTTGACATTTCTAACAAGGGGACCAGTAGTTGCTGGTCCCCTCCCTACTTTGAAAATCAGTGTGGTAAAGCTGTGTCTGCTGTTCAAAAGGCCTTTCACGTCCAGTGGAGCAGGGAGGCTCAGCCCTGGCTGTGCACTGGAATCCCTCCGGAAGTTCTGAAACATCCCGATGCACTAGAGGCATCTCAGACCAACTAAATCTTAATCTCTGGGGGTAGGACAAGTATTTCTCAAAGCTCAACTGATTCCAGTGGGCAGCCAGGTTGAGATCCACTGCAGGTGTCACACACGCTCACACACACAGCTGTGAGGAAGGCTGGAAACGCTTATTCCTACTTTATTGCCGAGAAAAGTGGGGATCGGAAAGGCTGAGGTCAGTCAGCTAGAGCACCGAGGGCCTAACGTTTGAATCCAGACCTCTGGCTCCTCTTCCTGTGCTCTTTCCTTCCACACTACACACAGCCTGTCTCACACCCACCCACCTGGAGCAGGCTGAGACCCGGAATATGTGTGGGGATCACGTGGGGCTGAGGCTCTGCCCACGGGAAACGAGGAAGGGGGCAGAATGAACCGGTAGGCACCACTAGACATGAAACAGATAAGCAACAAGGATTTACTGCACAGCACAGGGAACAATATTCAGTATCTTGTAATAACCTATAATGGAAAATCATCTTAAAAAGTTATATATACACCTGAATCACTGTGCTGTACACCTGAAACTAACACAATATTGTAAATCAAATATACTTCGATAAAAATTTTTAAAAATTGAAAAGAGAAGGGGAGCAGAAAGTGCCTCTTTGGCATCAAGATTATTTGGAGCTGATTATTTTTAAGAAATGGCAGGCTGGAGAATCTCTGAAAACAGGCCAGAAGTTGCCCTTTTGTGAGGGAAATTCACATTTGTAAGAGAAGTCTCCATTGGTAAGGATGTCTTCCTGGAGGAAGAGAAAGAAGGCTCTAAATCTCCAGAAACTGTGTATCAGTGGAGAAGGCACCGGCTTAAATCTGCATAACAAACCTTACCCTTGTTTACTGGGCTCTTCCTGGTCGCCTCCCCTACCTGGCCCCGTCCAACATCTTGCTTTTGCCTTTAGCTGAAGGTGGTGTTTAAGGTGGTAGCCTGGGACATCTTAGGGAGTTTCACTCAGTTTTCCTGGGTATCACCTATGTATACATGAGGCGTACATACATATTATTAAACTTCTGTTGGTTTTTCCCTTGTTTTTTTTCTTAAATTAATTTTTATTGGAGTGTAGTTGCTTTACAATGTTGTGTTAGTTTCTGCTGTACAGCAAAGTGACTCTATATATACATATATCCCCTCTGTTTTGGATTTCCTTCCCATTTAGGTCACCACAGAGCATTGAGGGTTTTTCCCTTGTTAATCTGTCTGTTACACATGGAGTCTCAGCCACAGAACCTAGAAGGGTAGAGGGAGATGACTACTCCTCCCCTACAGCCTTCCACGGGAACAGCGACAGGCAGCAGGTGGTAATCCCCACCGGACTCTGAGTGATGGGAGGTCATCCTGACAGATGGACCAAGCTGGGTGAGGCTGGATGGAGCCGGAGGCAGGCAGCTCTTCAGTCTTCAGGAGGCTCCCACCCCACTGTTGGGCCTACCTTTTGAGTTCCTGAGGTTGCTCGATACCATTTTGAGGTTTGAAAACATTTGGAATCGCTCCCTGCAGAAATAATTACAGAGTCAACTAGACAGCTCAGTCCCCTCTTCTATGCTGTGATCCACCTGACCCCTTACTCCTTTTAAAAAAGCATGGTGGTGGGGACTTCCCTGGCAGCCCAATGGTTAAGACTCCGTGCTCCCACTGCAGGGGGCTTGGGTTCCATCCCTGGTCGGGGAGCTAAGATCCTGCATGCCATGTGGTGTGGCCAAAATAATAAATAAATAAAAAATAAAAAACATGGTGGAATAAACGGAGATAGACCCTTTGCTCTTCTGATGGGGGCGGAGGAGGATGGTTTACTCAGGTGAGGTCAGGCTGGCTACGGAGACATTCTAGACACTTTGACCCCAGCAAAATGCTCCAGGCTTCTTTCCCACAAGCCTGACACGGGGACTGTCTATTTTCCTGAAGACCAAATGCTCACCAAAAAAAAAAAAAAAAAAAAAATCAATTGGGATCCAATTGACTTAATCAAAAATTAATTAAAAAATCAATTTAATCAGAACTAACCAAATTTTGATTAAATTAATTAAACTGAACCAATTTAATAAAAAACTTTAAATAGAGGTGTAGAGGAGAGCGCATAGGTTGAGACTGGGTGTGCTTACAGCAGTGTTTCGCAACCCTGACAGTACATTGTAATCTCGCGAGGTGCTGCGGAGGCCTGAGCCCCGCCCAGTAAATTATTATGATGATTTAATTGGTTTGGGGTGTGACCTGGGCAAGAGGACTTTTTAAAACTTCCCTTTAAAAAATATCTTTTACGTATATACACATACATGCATATATTTAATACAATGGGATCATACTAAATGTATATGCTATACTTTTCAAATAAATTTATTTATTTATTTTTAGCTGCGTTGGGTCTTCGTTGCTGCACTCAGGCTTCCTCTAGTTGCGGAGAGCGGGGCCCACTCTTCGTGGCAGTGTGCAGGTTTCTCATTGCGGTGGCTTCTCTTGTTGCGGAGCACGGGCTCTAGGTGTGCGGGCTTCAGTAGTTGTGGCATGCAGGCTTAGTAGTTGTGGCTCGCGGGCTCTAGAGCGCAGGCTCACTAGTTGTGGCGCACAGGCTTAGTTGCTCTGTGGCAGGTGGGATCTTCCCGGACCAGGGCTCAAACCTGTGTCCCCTGCATTGGCAGGTGGATTCTCAACCACTGCGCCACCAGGGAAGTCCTACTATTTGTTTTTAAATTTGCTTTCTTTGGGGACTTCCCTGGCAGTCTGGTGGTTAAGACTCTGCACTTCCAATGCAAGAGGCATGGGTTTGATCCCTGGTCGGGGAGCTAAGATCTCACATGTTACATGGTGCAGCCAAAAAAAAATTTTGCTTTTTTCTACTTTATTAAGTAATATTATTCTACAAACATTTTTATATGTCACTAGGTTCTTGTTTGCAGGATTATTTTAACTTAGACATTTTAAATGTACTCTTACACTTAGTGTAAATAGTACAATTTGTACTCTCTAAATGTATTATTTAGACCTTTAAATGTCTAAATAGTGTTTCATATTGTGGATTTACAATAATTAACATCATTCTATTAGGTATTTAGTTTAACCTTTTCACTATCATAAATAATATGTTAGTAAACAATCCATTACATAATGTATTTTGTGCCTAACAATAATCATTTCCTGAGAGTCAATGGTTATCATCTACATTAAACACTCAACACGAGAATCTGCCTGCCAGATGCAGGGGACACGGGTCCGAGCCCTGGTCTGGGAGGATCCCACATGCCGCGGAGCAACTGGGCCCGTGAGCCACAACTACTGAGCCTGCGCGTCTGGAGCCTGTGCTCCGCAACAAGAGAGGCCGCGATAGTGAGAGGCCCGTGCACCGTGATGAAGAGTGGCTCCCGCTCGCCGCAAGTGGAGAAAGCCCTCTCACGGAAACGAAGACCCAACACAGCCAAAAATAAATAAATAAATATTGATTCTTTGTTCCTTTTTTTAAAAAAAATTATTGGCGTAGTTGAACATTTGTGTATGTGCGTGGTTGCATTATGTTTTGTTTTAACAACATGCAGTTGTTTCTCTGAATTGTCTTTTTGAGTGCTTCGTCCTCCATATCCAAGGAGGAGGTTGGCTTTCTGCACTTGCCCTTGCCCCTTACAGTGACATTCACCCTGGTCCTTCAGAACCTGATGAACACATTTTAGATGACATTCTAGACCTTCTTAAAACAGTACCTTTATATTCACTCCAGACCTGGCATCCCACAGGCAGCTGGTCTTGGGAGCACCCAAAGATGCTGGAAGCTGGAGTGAGGATTCAGCAACGAACAGGAAAAAACAGAGAGGAAGTCCCCTTCCCCTCCCCTCTCTTCGATTTCTCTCTAATGCTTCTTTTTGGCAAAATCTAAAAGGATGCCTTGGCAAGGGGATCTGGGAAATGGAGTTTGCAGAGTCCGTGCCCCAGCTTTGCTAAGCAGCAAATAAGAGGGTGGACCAATAAGTAGCCTACGGAAGGGTAAGACCCAAGGGGCACAGTACCCTTGGGACATGACTCACCTGGATTTTATTACCCATCTCTCTTACCTATCTCTCCATGCTCATGGCCCTCTGGTAGTTGCCTTGATGAGAATGGTTCATTCCTAATGCTGACAGGCGCCTCCATGTATGGTCGGCTTTGTGGTCTCTGAGATGTTCTTCCTTCCATGGGCTGCTCACCATGCGCCCTCTGATAGGCTATTTGCCTCTTGGTTTTGGAAGAAAACTCCACCTAGGCCCACTAAGTCGATGTTAACTCCAGATGGCAAAATGACACATACCAAACAGGAAATGAAATATTTCCCTGGCTATCTCTACAGAACACAATGAGACTGTCAACTTGACCTTTAGAGAATTCTCATATGACTTACTGACTTTCTGCCATCAGAATGCCATGTTGCACACAATTATGGCTTTCCTCTTCCTGCTGAGTCTCTGTATCATGGTCACTCCGGCCACAGAGCGCTGTAGCCAAGAACAGTAGAAATGTGCCGATCAGCTTTGGTCCCTCTGGGTGGGAGTCACCCGTCGGTTCTCCTCTAGGACATGCCCTGTATTCGCTCACACAGAAAGGAACCAGTGTTCATAAACCCGGTGGCTTTCCAATTCCACCTGCTTTTCAAGGGTGTTAATCCCATCTTTCCCTCGTTCTGCTCCACTGATCCCCCCTCTGTGTTCCAGCAGCCTGCGCTGCAGATCCAGAAGCCAGAGATGTGGATAAGAAGGCATGCGCTCCTCGGCGTACCACAGATGGCTTCATACTCAGCTCCCAGGGAGAGTTCACTTGATGAGTGGTCGTGGACACCTGGCTCTGGCATTTGCAAAGTCTCTGTTAGGATATAGCTTTCCACCAGCTGAACTGGAGAAACTCCAGTCCCACCACATCCGTGAGGAAAATGAAAGAAAGGGAAATGTGGAAATTAACTAAGGATGTTGCATCCCCTTCTCTGCCCTTCCATCTCCTCCCCGCTTGCCTCTGGGAATTTTTTCACAGCCCGCCTTCTGAATCCTCTTACTCCATATTGCTTATTCACTTTGTTTACCCTTCAGGTCAGATTCCTTTTTTTGTCTTTTGCTTTCTCCTTGAGACTCAACCTTGCGTCTCCCCTTGTTTCCATGCCTACCCCACCCAGGACAGCTCACCGAGACCCGTTCAGCTACACCAGAATCTCCCCTCTGGAACGCCCCCCTCTATTCACTGGGGCCACTCTGACCTGCAGAGCAACATCTTCCTCAAGTGCTTTCATTCCCTTCTCTCAGATTTGCCCTGCACAACTCAGACAGAGGTTCCCTCTCTGATTCTGTTTAAGGCTCTTGCCAGAGGAGCTGGAAGGGTGATTTTAAAGTAGGAGGATTTGCTTGGGCAGGGGCGAGGGCCATTTTTCACCGTCGTCGGCCATCTCTTCTCCCAGAAGGATGCAATGGGAACTGCAGGAAACAACTCAGCAGAGCCTTGCCCATCCCTGGCCTATCCATGCTCCACCCATCTCAACAACCTGCTGGGTGCTTAAGATGAGCAAAGGCTGAGGCTTGAGTGCACTAGGGGGCCTCATCTCAACACTGAGGTCCACTCCCCAGAACACACGTTGTTCCCCCAAACTCCCAAGCACTTGCAGGAGACAGTACTTTCGACAGACAAGACTCTTTCTCGCCCCTTGGCTTTTCTCTGATGCCTCCACCAGAAGCGGCCTGATAGACTTCGCAGGGCCAATGTGTCATAGAAAGCTCCACGCGACAAATTCTATTTAAAATTCGGTGCCAGAGAAAGTCCCGTTCCCTCAAGGAGAAGGTGTGCTTCTGCCTCTTTAATAAAAAGAATGATGTGAAAGCAGTCTTTGCTCTCCGCAGGGTACACTGAACCTGGAGTAGTGACAAAATTAGAGGAATTCCAGCACCAGCTTCGTGGTCCATTCACAGAGTCCTTTCTATGGGCTTGTGAACAGAGCCCATCTCAGGGTCCTCACCCCCTCCTCCGTTGCTGTTGGTTCCAGTCTCTGTGCAGGGATGAATGATTACAGGGAATACCAGAAGCCCACACAGAACCTCGGGATCAATAGGGTGTAAAAGAGGGAAGGAGGGAAGCTTCCATCATAGGTCTCACTGTCGGCTAGATTGGCGAACAGCAAATGAACGCATGTGTGAATGTATGCGTGAGTAAAAGAATGGACAAACAGGACTTCCCTGGCGGTCGAGTGTTTAATTGCAGGGGATGCGGATTCGGTCCCTGGTCGGGGAAGTAAGATCCCGCATGCCACGAGGCCAAAAACAAAACAAAACAAAACTTAGCGAGGTCGCTATAAAAGAAATGTACAAAAATACTTTCCCCCTAATCTATCACTAACTAGTTAAACAGAAAAACAGAATACAAAACCAGTTCAAATCTCCACAGAAAAAAAACACACAAAACAGTACTCAAACTACAAATACATTTTACACAAAAAGTATAGGACCGGTAAAAAGAAAACGGCAAAATATCACTACGGAACATATAATAATATTTAAATAAATAGCCGTACCATATTCCCAGAGGCGAAGACGTTATTAAAAGATGCCACTTCTTAGGACTTCCCTGACGGTTCAGTGGTTAAGATCGCACTTCCACTGCAGGGGGCGCAGGTATGATCCCTGGTCGGGGAACTAAGATCCTGCGTGCCACGTGGCGCAGCCAGAAAAAACAAAAAAAGAATGGACAAGCAAATCTGTATCTGTAAGGTCAATTTTCTCCTGGCTTACGCTCTGCCTGGGGTGCAGCTGAGATGCTTTCTGCCCCATTTAGCTACCTCAGGCCATGAAAGGTTCGGCCACCCACCCTATGCTGGTCATTTTGGCCCTCAGCCCCCTTTGCATTCCTCCATGGGCTGCCCTGTGTGGCAGGAGCTGGACCCTGCACACTGCATGCAGATGCTGCACACTGGTTAGATTCTGGCCCTGAGCGGCACTGGCAGGAGGTTGGAGGATGGGGAGAGAAGACTTTCCGAGCCGTCGTTCTTGCAGCAGCAGTGGGGAGGGAGGACGCCTGGGCTCCAGCTCAGGCTGCCGTGATGTCAACAGTCTCTCCAGCCAGATGCTGGGGGCTGTGGCTCAGGTGGTGTCAGGGCCAGCAGGAGCCCTGATCTGGCAGCCTGCCTTCAACCGCGGCAGCAGGGACGCAGGCTCTGACTTCCCGGGGTACCGAGGTGTGGGCAGCTGCACGGGTGCGGGAGCCTCAGCCTCAGGGCATCTAGATCCCAGACTCTAGGTAGCACCAGCTCCCTCTTAGCTCTCTCCTCTAGGGGTCATCCAGTCTCTTTTTCTGCTGCTCTGGCCCACAAAATGTAATCCATTCCCTGTATCCACCTCTTGCGAGCTGGTACAAGCTGGCTGCAGACCGCTACGGAGACAGGCATCAGCTGTTTTTTTGTTTGTTTGTTTGTTTGTTTTTTGCGGTACGCGGGCCTCTCACTGTTGTGGCCACTCCCGTTGCGGAGCACAGGCTCCGGATGCACAGGCTCAGTGGCCATGGCTCACGGGCCCAACCGCTCTGCGGCATGTGGGATCTTCCCGGACCGGGGCACAAACCCGTGTCCCCTGCATTGGCAGGCGGACTCTCAACCACTGCGCCACCAGGGAAGCTCCAGCTGTTTTTTGAAGCTTCTAGCTGAGCCCAAAGTGCAGCTAAATTTGGAGTCCACTGCTTTAGAACAACAGCCCTCAAATTTTAACACTCTTTGGGATCGCCTGGAGGGCTCGATAAAGCACAGACTGCTGTGCCCACCCCACCCTCAGCTTCTGACTTAGTAGGTCCACCTTGGGGGACCAAGAACTTACCCTTCTTACAAGTTCCCAGAAGACGTTAATGTTGCTGGTCTAGGGAGCACATTTTGATTAAAAATATGCCAGCCTTTTCAGTAATCAAGACAGTACAGTACTGGTACAAAAGCAGAAATATACATCAATGGAACAGGTTAGAAAGCCCAGAGAGAAACCCACGCACACAGGGTCACCTTATCTTTGATAAAGGAGGCCAGAGTATACAATGGAGAAAAGACAGCCTCTTCAATAAGTGGTGCTGGGAAAGCTGGAGAGCTACATGTAAAAGAATGAAATTGGAACACTTCCTAACACCATACACAAAAATAAACTTAAAATGGATTAAAGACTTAAATGTAAGGCCAGACACTATAAAACTCTTAGAGGAAAACATAGGCAGAACACTCTATGACATAAATCACAGCAAGATCCTTTATGATCCACCTCCTAGAGAAATGGAAATAAAAACAAAAATAAAGAAATGGAACTTACTGAAACTTAAAAGCTCTTGCACAACAAAGGAAACCATAAACAAGACAAAAAGACAACCCTCAGAATGGGAGAAAATATTTGCAAATGAAGCAA
>NW_006771642.1:80243-81425 GCF_000442215.2 Lipotes vexillifer
CTGCATTGGCAGGCGGACTCTCAACCACTGCGCCACCAGGGAAGCTCCAGCTGTTTTTTGAAGCTTCTAGCTGAGCCCAAAGTGCAGCTAAATTTGGAGTCCACTGCTTTAGAACAACAGCCCTCAAATTTTAACACTCTTTGGGATCGCCTGGAGGGCTCGATAAAGCACAGACTGCTGTGCCCACCCCACCCTCAGCTTCTGACTTAGTAGGTCCACCTTGGGGGACCAAGAACTTACCCTTCTTACAAGTTCCCAGAAGACGTTAATGTTGCTGGTCTAGGGAGCACATTTTGATTAAAAATATGCCAGCCTTTTCAGTAATCAAGACAGTACAGTACTGGTACAAAAGCAGAAATATACATCAATGGAACAGGTTAGAAAGCCCAGAGAGAAACCCACGCACACAGGGTCACCTTATCTTTGATAAAGGAGGCCAGAGTATACAATGGAGAAAAGACAGCCTCTTCAATAAGTGGTGCTGGGAAAGCTGGAGAGCTACATGTAAAAGAATGAAATTGGAACACTTCCTAACACCATACACAAAAATAAACTTAAAATGGATTAAAGACTTAAATGTAAGGCCAGACACTATAAAACTCTTAGAGGAAAACATAGGCAGAACACTCTATGACATAAATCACAGCAAGATCCTTTATGATCCACCTCCTAGAGAAATGGAAATAAAAACAAAAATAAAGAAATGGAACTTACTGAAACTTAAAAGCTCTTGCACAACAAAGGAAACCATAAACAAGACAAAAAGACAACCCTCAGAATGGGAGAAAATATTTGCAAACAAAGCAACTGACAAAGGATTAATCTCCAAAATATACAAGCAAGCTTAGGCAGCTCAATATCAAAATAACAAACAGCCCAATCCAAAAATGGGCAGAAGACCTAAATATAGACATTTCTCCAAAGAAGATATACCGATTGCCAGCAAACACATGAAAGGATGCTCAACATCACTAATCATTAGAGAAATGAAAATCAAAGCTACAATGAGGTGTCACCTCACACCCGTCAGAATGGCCATCATCAAAAAATCTACAAACAATAAATGCTGGAGAGGGTGTGGAGAAAAGGGAACCCTCTTGCACTGTTGGTGGGAATGTAAACTGATACAGCCACTATGGAGAACAGTATGGAGGTTCCTTAAAAAACTAAAAATAGAACTAC
>NW_006771642.1:81557-115872 GCF_000442215.2 Lipotes vexillifer
TGCGCGTCCGGAGACTGTGCTCCACAACGGAAGAGGCCACAACAGTGAGAGGCCCGCGTATCGCAAAAAACAAAAACCAAAAAACTAAAAATAGAACTACCATATGACTCAGCAATCCCACTACTGGGCATATACCCTGAGAAAACCATAATTTAAAAAGAGTCATGTGCCACAATGTTCATTGCAGCTCTATTTACAATAGCCAGGGCATGGAAGCAACCTAAGTGTCCATTGATGGATGAATGGGTAAAGAAGATGTGGCACATATATACAGTGGAATATTACTCAGCCATAAAAAGAAACGAAATTGAGTTGTTTGTAGTGAGGTGGATGGACCTAGAGTCTGTCATACAGAGTGAAGTAAGTCAGAAAGAGAAAAACAAATACCGTATGCTAACACATATATATGGAATCTAAAAAAAAATGGTTCTGAAGAACCTAGAGGCAGGACGGGAATAAAGACGCAGATGTAGAGAATGGACTTGAGGACACGGGGAGGGGGAAGGGTAAGATGGGACGAAGTGAGAGAGTGGCATGGACATATATACACTACCAAATGTAAAATAGATAGCTAGTGGGAAGCAGCCGCACAGCACAGGGAGATCAGCTCAGTGCTTTGTGACCACCTAGAGGGGTGGGATAGGGAGAATGGGAGGGAGACAC
This sequence comes from Lipotes vexillifer, assembly GCF_000442215.2. Lineage (NCBI taxonomy): Eukaryota > Metazoa > Chordata > Mammalia > Artiodactyla > Lipotidae > Lipotes > Lipotes vexillifer. The sequence continues at coordinate 82,221 of NW_006771642.1, forward strand.
AAGAGGGAGGGGATATGGGGATATATGTATACGTACAGCTGATTCACTTGTTATACAGCAGCAACTAACACACCATTGTAAAACGATTATACTCCAATAAAGATGCTAAAAACTAAAAAAAAAATTGCCAGTCTCAGTTCCTGGTTAACTTCCTTTCTGGGAATGGGCCGCGTTTGGTTGAAATCAGTCTATCCTAACCTCTTCTTGCAGGTAGCAATTCCCACCCGTAGGACGGCAGGCACGGTGAACGTCAGATGCCTGGGTGCAGTGCTTCAGCCTTGAGGATGCCCTGGGGGTTCTGCAGCCCCTGCAGCAGACTGTGAGTCCTCCCAGCTCCTCCCCTACCACACACTCAACCCCCTGCTCCTAGGGCGAAGGGTAAGTGGGTGGGGTTGGGGAGCAAGCAGCAAAGCTATCGCTCAGAAGGCCATTACCAGCTCCCTGGGGGCAGTCTCAAGTGCCTGACCCTGTCACCATGGAGACTGACTGTTATTGGTGGGCTGAGATCCAGAGGAATGAGGGCTGAGGCTTGTCCAAAGGCTAAGGGAAGTAAGAGGCATTTTGTCGTTGGCCCATGAAACAGTATAAGAAAAGCTTACCCAGGTTTCTGCTACATTAGGTAAGAATAGAACTAGGAGAGTTCATCAGATTAGAAATAGGCAAAATGATGCTGCGCATATTCTCTAAGGGACTAAGCAAACAGTGACCTTCTTGAAGACAGGGGTTTTGCATTACTCATCTGTGTCCATCAGCTATACCCAGGGCGTGCAGGGAGCAGAGATGGATTTCAACAGATGCTTGCCCCGCAGTTAGTGATGTACACCATTACGTCTCAGAATCAGATGGAGCCTTCTCTCTGGGTTCTGGGTTTCCCACATTTCATAGCATGATCTGAGAAGGCAGGGGTTGGTGACAGATTTCTGTGAATTCTAGGACAACTTCTTAAGCTTCCTAAGCCTCAGTTTCTCATCTGTAAAACAGAGATGCTGTCTATCGTGTGGGACTTAAGTGACCTGATTCGTTAAAAAATACTGAGCACAGTGACAGGTGGGTAATAAACGTTCACTGTTGTGACACAGTGAGCTGGGAAGCAAAAATGGACGGAAGTAGGCGCCCCTACCCTACCCCCAGTGCTTCTGAAGCATCCATGGAGCATCTAGGGAGCTGTGTATGAGGAGCAGAGGTCCCCAGCCTCCCAAGGACCCCGTGATGGGCACTGCTCCCTTCACATACTATGGTGAAAACATTCCACACAAATTTAGGAGCTGCATGTAAAAAAGAAAACCAAAGAGGTCCCAAGAGAAAATTAGATTTTTCACATCTTTTGGATTTAATGTGGACAAGTCTTTTCTAAGCATATGAGCATAGTCAGAAAGCATAAAGAGAAAGAATAACACAATGACCCCACAAATATTTTTATTTGCAGTAAGTCAAAAGGGTCACATAGGACATATAGGAGGCATCAGTTAATATTGACTGGGCTTCCCTGGTGGCTCAGTGGTTGAGAGTCCACCTGCCGATGCAGGGGACACGGGTTCGTGCCCTGGTCTGGGAGGATCCCACATGCCACGGAGCGGTTGGGCCCGTGAGCCATGGCCGCTGAGCCTGCACCTCTGGAGCCTGTGCTCCGCAACGGGAGAGGCCACAACAGTGAGAGGCCTGTGTACCGCAAAAAATATATATATATATTGACTGAAAGAGTGAACAAGTAAGTAAAATTAAAAGGAAAATTCAGCACTGGGAAAATATTTGCAACTTTATGACAAAAGATTACAGGCTTAAAATCCTTAAAATAGAGAAGAATCTCATGAACTAATGTGAGAAGAAAATGAACACCTACAAGACAAAGGGGCAAAAACTGTGAACAGACAATTCACAAATATGAAATGCAAATGTCCAATAAACGTAAGAAGTGGTTCAATTTCTTTGATTATGCAAGTTGAAACACCCAAGACATTTTTGCTTATCAAATTAAGAAGGATAAAATTATGCCAGCTAGAAGTAAAGGGTGCAAGGAAATAATAATCTTCGTGCTCTACGGCTGGGAATAAAAAGAGGTATAGCTTTTTAAAATTGAGATATAATTCACATAACCCTCAACTCATCTTTTTAAAGTATAAAATTCAGTGGTTTTTAGTAGAGTCACAAAGTTGTGCAGCCAGTACCACTATCTAATTCTAGAATATTTTCATTATTCAAAAAAAAATCTCCAGTACCCCATAGCAGTCTCTTTCCATTTCCCCCTCCTCCCCAGCTCCTGGCAACCACTAATCTACTTCCTTTCTCTATGGGTTTACCTATTCTGGACATTGTATATATTTGGAAACAGCAATATGTGGCCTTTTTTTTTTTTTTTTGCGGTACGCGGGCCTCTCACTGCTGTGGCCCTTCCCGTTGCGGAGCACAGGCTCCGGACGCGCAGGCTCAGCGGCCATGGCTCACGGGCCCAGCCGCTCTGCGGCATGTGGGATCTTCCCTGACCGGGGCACGAACCCGTGTCCCCTGCATCGGCAGGCGGACTCTCAACCACTGCGCCACCAGGGAAGCCGCGATATGTGGCCTTTTGTTCTAGTTTCTTTCACTTGGAATAATGTTTTCAAGATTCATCCATGTTGTAGCATGTATTAATACTTCATTCCTTTTTATGGCTGAATAATATTCAATTGCATGGATATAGCACTTTTTGTTTATCCGTTCATTAGTTGATGGGCATTTGGGTTTTTCCACTTTTTGGCTATTATAAATAATGCTGCGTGAACATTTGTGTACAAAGTTTTGTGTGAAAAAGTTTTCAGTTCTCTTAGGTATATACCTAGGAGTGGAATTACTGAGTCTTACGGTAACTCTATGTTTCCACTTTTAAGGAATTGCCAAACTGGTTTCCAAAGTGACTGCGCCAATTTACATTCCCCCTAGTTTTATAAAACAGTTCTATTACTCCACATCTTTGTGAACACTTGTTATTGTCTGTCTTTTCAATTAGAGCCATCCTAGTGGGTGTACAGTGCTACATGGTTTCTCAATGCTATATGGTTTCTCATGGTTTTGACTTGCATTTCTCTAGTGGTTAGAATGTTGAGCATCTTTTCATGTGCTAGGTACTTCCTTTTTGGAGAACAGTTTGGTACTATGTTTAAAAAACTACTAAATGTGCATATACTTTGACCATAATTCCTGATTCTAGAATCCATACCAAGGACTAATTATGGATGGCTAAGAAATTTACCTGAAATGATGCTCATCATGATGTTAGGTAAAGAGCAAAGAGTTGGAAACAAAGTCTAACTATTGGGTGTTGATTAAATAAGTGATCCATCCATAAAATGAATACAATAAAATAATTTAAAATAATCTTGTAGAAGACTGATGACATGGAAGTATATAGTTAATTAAAAATACAGGCTATAGGGGCTTCCCTGGTGGCGCAGTGGTTGAGAGCCCGTGCCCCAGTCCGGGAAGATCCCACATGCCGCGGAGCGGCTGGGCCCGTGAGCCATGGCCGCTGAGCCTGCGTGTCCGGAGCCTGTGCTCCGCAATGGGAGAGGCCACAACAGTGAGAGGCCCGCGTACCACTTAAAAAAAAAAAAAAAAAAAAAGGCTATAAAACATTACAATCCTAATTTTATTAAAAAATGTATAAATATGTGGAGGAAAATGGCCATAAAGACATCATAAAGATATACAACAAAATACTAATAATGATTATGGATACTTTTTTTGGTAACAGCTCTTTTGAGATATCACTCACAAACTACAAAATTCATTATTTAGGATATACAATTCAATGGTTTTAGTATATTCACAAAGTTGTGCAATCATCACCACAATCAATTTTAGAACATTTTCATTCCTCAAAAAGAAACTGTACCAATTAGCAGTCACTGCCCTAGGCAACCATGAATCAACTTTGTCTCTCTAGATCTGTTGGACTTCCCTGGTGGTGCAGTGGTTAGGAATCCACCTGCCAGTGCAGGGGACACAGGTTCGAGCCCTGGTCCAGGAAGATCCCACATGCTGTGGAGCAAGTAAGGCCGCGAACCACAACTGTGGGGTCCATGTGCCACAACTACTGAAACCCACACACCTAGAGCCCATGCTCCTCAACAAGGAGAAGCCATCGCAATAAGAAGCCCTCACACCGCAAAGAAGAGTAGCCCCTGCTCGCTGCAACTAGAGAAAGCCTGCGTGCAGCAATGAAGACCCAACACAGCCAAAAATAAATAAATTTATTTTAAAAAAAAGATTTAGATTTGTCTATTTCGTGTATTTTATGCAAATGAAATAAAATATATGTGGTCTTTTTTTATTTAGAATACAATAGAGTTAGAATAATGTTTTCAAGTTTCATCCATGTTGTATCTTGAATCAGTACTTCTTTTATGATTGAATAATATTATATTGTATAGATATACCACATAATTTTATTTATCCATTCACCGGTTAATTGACATTTGGGTTGTTTTCACTTTTGGCTGTTATGAATATTCTTGCACAAGTTTTTGTGTGGATACGTTTGTATTTCTCTTGAGTATATTCCGAGGACTGGAATTGCTGTGTGTGCCTTTTGAGGAGCTGCCCAATGGTTTTCCTAAGTGTCTGCACCATTTTATAATCCCACCAGCAGTGTACGGGGTTTTATTTTAACTCTCACATTTAATCTTTGATCCATGTTAAGTTGAATTTTGCGTAAGGAGTGAGGTCCAACTTTTTTCTTTTGCATGTGGATATAGAGTTGTCCAGTACCATTTGTTGAAAAGACTATTCATTCCCATTGAATTGTCTTGTCACCCTTGTGGAAAATCAATTGACTGTAAGTGTGAGGGTTTATTTCTGGACTTTCAGTTCAAGCCTATTTATCTATATATGTCTAACCTTATGCTAGTACCACACTGGCTTCTCCATGATTATAGTTTTGCAGTAAGTTTGAAATTAGGAAATATGAGTCCTCCAATTTTGTCCTTCTTTTTAAAGATATTTTAACTAATCTGAGTCCCTTGAATTTCCATATACACTTTTTTATACATTTTTTTTCTCAGTTCCCCAACTAGGGATTGAACCTGGACCATGACAGTGAAAGCCCGGAATCCTAACCACTAGGCCACTAGGGAACCCCCCCTCCATATAAATTTTAGAATCAGCTTGGCAATGTCTGTAAAGAAGCTAAGTCGAATTTTGATAGGGACTGCACTGAATCTGCAGATCTGTTTGTATTGCCATGTTAACAATATCAAGTCCTCCAATCCACGAACATGGATGTCTTTCCAATTATTAGGTCTTCCAAAATTTCTTTCAGCAATGTTTTATAGGGTTTTTTAAAATCAATTTTTATTGGAGTATAGTTGATTTACAACGTTGTGTTAGTTTCTGCTGTGCAGCAAAGTGAATCAGTTATACATATACATATATCCTCTCTTTTTTAGATTCGTTTCCCATATAGGTCATTACAGAATATTGAGTAGAGTTCCCTGTGCTATACAGTAGGCTCTTATTAGTTATCCCTTTCATATATAGTAGTGTGTATATGTCAATCCCAGTCTCCCAATTTATCGCTCCCCCTGCTTTACCCCTTGGTAACTGTACGTTTGTTTTGTACATCTGTGACTCTATTTCTGTTTTGTAAATAAGTTCATTTGTACCATTTTTTGAGGTTCCACATATAAGCAATATCATATTGTCTTTTGTCTTTCTCTGTCTGGCTTACTTCACTCATTATGACAACCTCCAGGTCCATCCATGTCACTGCAAATGGCATTATTTCATTCTTTTTATGGCTGAGTAATATTCCATTGTATATATGTACCACATCTTCTTTATCCATTCATCCGTCAATGGACATTTAGGTTGCTTCCATGTCCTGGCTATTGTAAATAGAGCTGCAATGAACGTTGGGGTGCACATATCTTTTAGAATTATGGTTTTCTCCAGATATATGCCCCGGAGTGGGATTTCTGGGTCAGATGGTAATTCTATTTTTAGTTTTTTTAAAGAACATCCATACTGTTCTCCATAGTGGCTGTATCAGTTTACATTCCCACCGACAGTTTAGGAGGGTTCCCTTTTCTCCATACCCTCTCCAGCATTTATGGTTTGTAGATTTTTTGATGACAGCCATTCTGACTCGTGTGAGGTGATACCTCACTGTAGTTTTGATTTTCATTTCTCTAATAATTAGTGATGTTGAGCATCATTTCATGTGATTTTTGGCCATCTGTATGTATTATTTGGAGAAATGTCTATTTAGATCTTCCACCCAGGTTTTGATTGTGCTGTTTGTTTTTTTGATATTGAGCTGCATGCGCTGTTTGTATATTTTGGAGATTAATCCCTTGTGGGTCACTTCATTTGCAAATGTTTTCTCCCATTCTGTGGATTGTCTTTTCATTTTGTTTATGGTTTCCTTTGCTGTGCAAAAGCTTTTAAGTTTAATTAGGTCCCATTTGTTTATTTTTGTTTTTATTTTCATTACTCTAGGAGGTGGATCAAAAATGATCTTGCTGCCATTTACGTCAGAGAGTGTTCTGCCTACGTTTTACTCAAAGAGTATTATAGTACCTGGTCTTACATTCAGGTCTTTAATCCATTTTGGGTTTACTTTTGTGTATGGTGTTAGAGAATGTTCTAATTTCATTCTTTTACATGTAGCTGTCCAGTTTTCCCAGCACCACTTATTGAAGAGACTGGCTTTTCTCCATTGTATATTCTTGCCTCCTTTGTCATAGGTTAGGTGACCATAGGTGCGTGGGTTTATCTCTGGACTTTCTATCCTGTTCCATTGATCTATATTTCTGTTTTTGTGCTAGTACCATACTGTTTTGATTACTGTAGCTTTGTAGTATAGTCTGAAATCAGGGCACCTGCATTCTCCAGCTCCATTTTTCTTTCCCAAGATTGCTTTGGCTGCTCGGGGTCTTTTGTGTTTCCTTACAAATTATAATTTTTTTGTTCTAATTCTGTAGATCAATTTGTATTGCCATCATAACAATATTAAGTCTTCCAACCCATGAACATGGGGTGTCTTTCCATTTATTAGGGCTTCTGTAATTTCTTTCAACAATGTTTTAGAGGTTTTGGAGTGTATGTTTTGTATTTCTTTTGTTAATGGGTAATGTTTTCAGTGTGGTAAAATATACAAAACATAACATTTACCATTTTATCCATTTTTAAGTGGCATTAAGTACCTTCACCTTACTGTGCATCTGTCATCGGCATCCATCTCCAGAACTTCATTTTCCCAAAGTGAAACTCTGTACCCATTTAACACTGACTGCCCTTTCCCTTCTTCCTCCAGCCCCTGGTCACCACTATTCTACTTTCTGTCTTTTTAAATTTGATTATACTTGATACCTGGTATAAGTGAAATCATATGTACTGAGAGCCCTTCAACGTTTCCCATAATCTGTGAACTGATATGTATTTGCAATGGCTCCAACGTGTGGTTCATGTAATCACTTTGCTGACAACTTGGACACTTGTCTCGTTTCCTTCCTCGGAGTTGTGGGTCAGAACGTAATTGGCAAAAGTACCTTGGATTTTTTTCCATGAGCAGTAAGACCTGACACTTGTAAATATTCTGTACCTCTCACCCACCTTCATGATGCAGTGCCTGGGGAAGTTTATACCTATTCCTGGATATGGAACAATGAACAGTGAAGGTGAATCTGTTGACCTGTTGGTTAGTGATACCCCTTGTCTTCCGACTCAGGTCCCTGCTATTTCCATCCTAACCGTGTGGTCTTCCTTTTTTCCAGGCAGCACAGAAAGCAGGAAAGAACAGAATTCAACGGAGCAGTTTTGGCAAACAAGTCAACATGCAAACAGGAACAAGAGCCCTGGGACTTTCCTAAAACAAACAAAGCATTTAAAAGAAATAACAATATTTAGCAGAACTCAAAACATCCAATTCCAGATTAGGAAAACAACTTGCTGCAACCAAAAACCCTCACATCACAGCACCAAAAAACGGTACATTAAGTTTAAGAAATCTTTTTACGATGGGAAAAGATCAGTTTTCAGCTCTAGGAAGAACTACTGAGTCCTCAACTGATCCAACTCAATGGCCCATCCCAACTCTTGGTTCACTCCTGCTTCCCCAAGTGCCCGTTTTCCTGTCAAATTGCTATTGTTCCTAAGCCTTCACGTTTCCTCTTAATCATATTTCTTCCCCTAGGCCCTTTTTCACTAATGAGTCAAAGCTCCAGGCAGCTGTCAAATATTCCTCTTGTGCAGGCCAAGCCTTCCAAGGAGTGACACCACAAATTTCTGATGCAAACGGATGTGATGAAGCAATTGGTGTTGAACTTGGCACGGCCCTCGGCAGAGAAATGGAACTGCAGGGGAAGGAGCCATGTGGAGCCAGGATACACATTATTTCCAGAAGAGTCATTGGGATATAAATTGCACATGGCCCAGATTCAGAGTCTGGGGTCAAACATTTGGGAGATCATATGGTCTAGAGTCTCTCAGCCCAGCTACACTTGGGATCAGTAAACATCCTAGACCAAGGATCTGAAAACTATGGCCCGTGGACCCAGTATAATCCTCTGTCTATTTTTGCATGGCTGGCAATCTTTACGTGATTTTTAAATTTTTAAATATTTGAAAAAAATCAAGTAATATTGTTGACATTAAAATTATATACAATTATGGGACTTCCCTGGTGGTCCGGTGGTTGAGACGCCACTTCCAGTGCAAGGGGCGTGGGTTTGATCCCTGGTCAGGGAAGATCCTGCATGCCACACAGTGCATGGCCAAAAAAAAAAAAAAATATATATATATAATTAAAATTTCAGTTTCTAAAATTAAGTTTTGTTGGATACCACCACACCCATTGACCTATGCCTATGTCTATGGCTGCTTTCTTGCTACAATGGAAGAGTTGAGTAGTTGTGTCAGAGACTGTATGGCCCACAGAGCCTAAAATATTTACTCTCTGGCCCTTTGCAGAGAAAGTTTGCTGTACCCTGTATTAAACTCTTTCACTAACCAACAATAGCAAGAGAAGAAAAGGGAACAGGGAAAAAGCCAAACCAAACCACAACCATCACCTTTAAGCCAGGGAGCCTAGCCTTGTCAGAATGGAACAGGGCTTGGGAACCACTAATTAGGTCTGGCCACTGAGTTTCCATGAGGGTCCCTCTGGATGCAGTGAGGGATGGGACAGGCCCAGTGACTGACCCCACTGTTGTAGCATCTCACCCTGCTAGTGCGCATCCTTATCACTCAGTGTGTCTCTGGACGACTATTATGAGAGTAGCCATTCCTCTCCTAGTCTCCAGGGGAGAAAAAGTCTAAGTTCAGCTCCATTTGGCAGATGGAGAATTTGGATGTTGGCTCAAGACCTTACATGGAGTAGCAGCAATGCTGGGTGTAATTGACATACTCAAGATCAGTCCCTTCTCTAAATTCAGCTTCTTCCCTGGGCTCAGTCCTGTGTCCTGATACCGCCCAGGGCAGTGGATCATGTCTTCAGTCTTCCCAAGGGCCGTCTTGTGAAAGATGGTTCTGCGAGGTCCCAGAGGTCAAAACTAGTACTAATAGGAGGAGGAATAGTAGATTTGAACTCAACCTGGGAAAGGCTTGGCTCACAATGTTTGCTGAGCAGAGCTGGATCCAGCCACCGTGGGAGGCAATGAGCTTGCTGCTTTAGCAGAGATGCTGCGGGTAGTGAGTAAGGTGGTGGGGTCAGATGACCTCTGGATGCCAGGATTATCTGAATCAATTCATGGATTAAGGGGCAGAGTTTGTGGACTCAGACACTGCATGCAGCAGCTCAGAGCATGGTTTCTGAAGTCAGAGCTGTCCCAAGTTCAAATCATGGCTCCGTCACTTACTCGGCTTCACTTGGTAAAGCTGAGCCTCAGCTCCCACATCTGAGTGATCCTTACCGCACTGGGATACTGTTAGGGATAAATTACAGCACATTTAGTGTCAACAAGAGGTAGCTGTTGCTGCACATTTATTATAAGAAATCTTCACTGGTTGTTGATTGCCTTATACATCAGTTGAGTCAAATCTTGGTAGGAAAATTTATCTTTTTGTTTTTCCAAAGCCATTTGAGGGCAGGGAATAGAGGAAATGAAGAAATAAATAAAATAGCTCTCTGGGATTACACATCAGCCTTCAGGCAGGAGATGGTGACTGTTCTGTGTCTTTCTGGGATCAGTGACATCAAATGTGTCCTTCATCGAGACTGTTGCTTCAAATCAGGTTGTTGAATTTCTCCCCATGACTCTAAAGGGTTGGGCAAAGAGGAGAGATGCTCGTCAGATGCCTGATGGTAATGTTACGGACGATGGCTGGCAGGGATTTGGGAATCAGAGAACCTCACGTTAATTTGTTTTTATATATTTCCCAAATGATTTACAAAACCATTAATCAAGAATCCCGTTTGGTGGGAAAACAAATGTTGGTGGTTAGTAATGAATACCAGCTTCCATCACTTTTGTCCTTTTCTGGGAGTTTCTAAAGCTCTGGACTTGTTGGCTTAACAGTTTACTGCCACCAAGGGAGATTTTTATAAACTGCAGCATCTATGGGCTGCTTTACCGATATCAGGGAGCTAAGCCCACACCTTTAAGAGAGCATAGGACAGGGTAGCTTAACTCCTTCTGCTGGGATGCACGTTTCTTGAATTCTTTTTAATCCAGTTCTCCTACTGGGTGCCAAACACTGTATGAGGCTTTGGAGATAACAGAAGTGAGTGGGGCAGTCATTGTCCTTAAGGGAACCATGCAGCTGTGTCCATGCAAAGCGGCCCCTGCTCCACGTGTGAGCATGGCTGGGGGGCCAGAGAAGGCTTCCTGAGCTAAGTTTGGAAGGTCATTAGTTAAGGGCAAGGGCATCAGAAGCAAAGTTGCTGCATAGTCAAAGGCATGAAGGCTGGCGACAGCAGCAGAGTGAAGTCCAGTGTGTGAGGGAGGCAAAGAGTTGGCCATGAAGCTGGAGTGATGGATGGGCAGGGCCTTACGGGCAGGCCTTGAATGCCATGTGAAAGAGCGTGAACTGTCCCGTGTGGGGGAAGCGTGGAGGGTTTTAGGAAGAGAGGCATCAATCAGATTTGCCCTTTTAAATAGACATTTTATGAGCCACAGTGTGTAAGATCAGCTAGAAGGCACGAGCCTGGGCTTGGAGGCTGCTGAGGGGCTGCGGAGGCACCAGGGTAGCAACGACCCCTTCTCCATTCCTTCGGGCCCTCACCAGCTGCCCAGGTCATGTCCTCATGGGGGAGCGGGGTCACTCAATGTTTGCTGACTTAGCAGGAAGTTGTATCAGCAGACCCAAGTGTCCCGGGGTAAATGTGTGTGCGTGTGTGTGTGTGTGTGTGTGTGTCTGTTTGATGGGAGTTTCCATCGACCTTGAAAATGACAGTGAAACCAGACATGCTTGAATTGTACTGCACATCAGTCAAATGTGAGTCATTTGCATTTGGAACTCAGGAGGCCCTCATTTAAGTTGGCCAGTGGAGGAAATGTGGCTTCCATCATGGAGCCTACTTAATCACGATCAAATTCAGCACTTGCAGGTGTCATAGCTACATGAGCGGAGGACGTGCAAAACAGCGGGTTTTTTTTTTTTTGCAGTATGCGGGCCTCTCACTGTTGTGGCCTCTCCCGCTGCGGAGCACAGGATCCAGACTCGCAGGCCCAGCGGCCATGGCTCACGGGCCCAGCCGCTCCGCGGCATGTGAGATCTTCCCGGACCGGGGCACGAACCCGTGTCCCCTAGCATCGGCAGGTGGACTCTCAACCACTGCGCCACCAGGGAAGCCCTCAACTCTGCTTTAAAAGTTAGTATCTTTTGGATCAAATCTGAGACTCTCCCCATTTCACTCCACTTTTCAGCTCCCTGCAGGTGGTGTAATTTCTAGGGGACCAAGGGGTATCTTGTCAGGGGCTGCTTCCCTTATCTGTGCCATCTTCTGTCCTTACCTCCTTCTGTTGTGTTGGCAAACTTGGAATCAGACACTAGGTGCTGTATTAACCCGGATCTGACACTGAATGCTGGCATTGACTTGGATCAGACACTGGGTGCTGGTATTGACCCGGGATCAGACACTGGGTGCTGTATTGACCCAGGATCAAACACTGGGTGTTGTACTGAGCCAGGATCAGACACTGGGTGCTGGTATTGAGGCTGCTGGTATTGGCTATTCAGGTCCATGCTCTCCATCTTTGGTACAAAGGCTCCCGTGGTCATCCCTGTTGTGAGCCCACACCTTTCACAGCCGCCAGCTGTCTCAGCATTTCCGCATCCCCCTGGGAACTGGGGGGCTCTTGCTGTTTCCTCAGGACCACCCTGACCATGGCTGACATCCTGTTTAGTTCGTGAACTGCTTTGTTATAAAGAGGGCACAAGCCTCACTGGGATTCCCACACACATGTCTACACCAGGGTTAGTATTCTGTGAGATGACCATGGACCCACCTACATCTACACTCCAGCCTTGCCCATTCTGAATCTCCTCTTCTGCTCTCTGGTCAAACTCTCACTTCATTTTTGGGTGCATAGGGAAGGAAAAATAATTTTCCCTCTATGCTTCTAGGTCCTTGACTGAGACCCACCCCCTGTAATAAAAGGACAGATTTACAGGAGACAAACAAATTGAATTATGGTTGTATAAATGGGACCCCCATAAAATATGAGACTCAAGTGACCAGAGCAGGAAGGTTTTATTCCTTTCAGATAAAGAAACAATACATTTGTGAAGAATTGACAGAACAAAGAAATTTAGGCCCAGAATAGTAAGAAGATGAAAAAGTAACAAGGTATTTTTATACAGCTTTCTCAGCCCTAAATTCCCTGTCTCTTGTGATGAGGATAATTTCTACCCTCCTGGTACAGGAGGGCAACTTCACATGGGAGATTTATCTTCTGCTTTCAGGGGGCAAAGGAGGGTCAGATTGCCTTTCTTGCACTGGCTGTTTCTCAAGGACCTTTAATTAAAAGTAATCAATATGCCGAAATGGCATGTTTGGGGGTGACATATTCGGAACACTTGCAGGTAAGAAGATCACTATTAGGTCATCATGAGTCTTCGGTACCCAAAGGGAAGTAAAAACTCCCCTCAGCCCTCCAAGCTTGGCTTTGTACTTTTGTAGTCTAGATCCTAGAATGCCTAGAAAATTCTTTCAAACTTTCAGTAAAGGCTGAATCTTCCAAAGTTCTATATGTAATCTCTCTTTCTAATGGCACTTTCTATTCCCCCCTAGAAGCAGGATACATAGAGGCTCTCCCTGCTCCCTGAGTGGAGAGTGGGTAGGGAAGGATAGGATAAAGAGAATGGGATGTTCACAGTTCAATGTTAAATCATTACTTATGGGCTTCCCTGGTGGCGCAGTGGTTGAGAGTCCGCCTCCCTATGCAGGGGACACGGGTTCGTGTCCCGGTCCGGGAGGATCCCACATGCCGCGGAGCGGCTGGGCCCGTGAGCCATGGCCGCTGAGCCTGCGCGTCCGGAGCCTGTGCTCCGCAACGGGAGAGGCCACAACGGTGAGAGGCCCGCGAGAGGCCCGCGTATCGCAAAAAAACCCCAAAAAACCCCGTGAAACTTACAATGGTCTTTTCTAGGTCTCATGGGACAGAGTCTGTATCCCCGTGATCAATAATGACCACTTAGTGGAGGAAGGACAGCACATGTAGGTCCCGTTTTTTATTCTTAAGAATGTTGTATAAAGCCAGCCTGTACAAGTGCAGCAGGGGCGAGTACTCGAATTAGAATCCTTATAGGACCTTGAACATGTGCTTGTACTATAAGAAGTGTCCATCAGGGCCTCCCAGCTCCCTGCCGCCTGGTTCTCTGCCCACAGCTGGGACCTCTTGACCTCACCTACTGGCTCTGCCCAGAACCATCAGGTCGACCTGCTGCTCATTCTATTCACTGAGCTTTTCTGAAACCTAGGTGTTGCCTTGTGATCGAGGTCTGGGGACCTCCTTTTTCCTGGGGTCTGCACTCTTGGGGGTTAGTCCTCACAGAAAGGGCACCTGGATTCTGCCTTTGCCATACCACTGGACTTTCTCTTGCCAGGTCCCCAGTAACTCCTAAGTTCAGTGGACACTTTCCAGGCCGGATATTACTTGACAGCTGTGTCATTTGACACTGCTGATGCGACTTCCTTAATACACGTCCGTTAAAAAAAAAAAAAAATTGTTTCCCTTTTGGCTTTCTTGAGCATTGGACACAAGTTCATATCAGCATAATTGGAAAAGCATCTTGTAATTTATAAATATACTGTACTAAAGCCTCATTAAAAAAAAAAAAAAGCCTTACTTTGAAATGATAGATTCACAGGAGGCTGCAAGGAAATGTACAGGGAAGTCCCATGCACCCTTTTCCTGTCTCCTCTGCCCCCTTGTTTACACCCTTCACAGCTGTAGATGGCATCAAAACCATGAAATTGACATTGGTGCTACCCATAGAGTTTATTCGGTTATTACCAGCTCTACACGCACTTGTGTGCATGTGCACGTGTGTGTGGCCGTAGCTCTATGCAATATGTGTGCGTGTATTGCCTTGCAGAACCAGCACGTCAGTGAAGATACTCACTGTACCATCTCCAGAAGGGCCCCTCATGTTACCTTTTATAGTCACACCCATCCCTCCTTCCTTAAACCCTGGCAACCGCTAATCCACTCTCTGTCTCTAAAATTATGTTATTTCATGACTGTCACATTAATAGAATCGAGTAGCACGTATCCTTTTGAGATTGGCTTTTCTTACTCAGCGTGATTTCCTCCAGGCTCATCCAAGTTGTTCCATGAATCAATAGTTGGTTCTTTTTTACTGCCGAGCAAAATTCCATGGTATGGATGTAACACAGGATTCTTTTTACCCACTCAACAGCTTGAAGAACAGTTTTTAGCTATTATGAATAAAGCTGTTATGAACATTCATTTACAATTTTTTAAAAATTTGCAATTTCTTGAGTGAAAAATAAGTCTTTCATTTTCCTGTGATAAATCCCCAGGAGTGCCGTTACCGAGTTGTATGGCAAATTCACTTTTTTAGTTTTGAAAGAAACCGCCAAACTACTTTTCAGAGTGGCTGCACCATTTTGCAACCTCACCGCCACCAAGGTCTGAGCGATCCATCTTCTCTGCATCCTTGCCAGCATCTGGTGTTGTCACTATTTTTCATCTAAGCCATTCTGAGAGATGGGGAATGATAGCTCATTGCAGTTTTTTAAAAATATATCTTTATTGGAGTATAATTGCTTTACAATGTTGTGTTAGTTTCTGCTGAACAACAAAGCGAATCAGCTACATGTATACATACACCCCCATATCCCCTCCCTCTTGAGCCTCCCTCCCACCCTCCCTATCCCACCCTTCTAGGTTGTCACAAAGCATCGAGCTGATCTCCCTGTGCTATGCAGCAGCTTCCCACTAGCTATCTATTTTACATTTGGTAGTGTATATATGTCAATGCTACTCTCTCACTTCATCCCAGCTTCCGCTTTTCCCCCGTGTCCTCAAGTCCGTTCTCTACATCTGCGTCTTTATTCCTGCTCAGCCACTAGGTTCATCAGTACCGTTTTTTAGATTCCATATATGTGCGTTGGCATAGAGTATTTGTTTTTCTCTTTCTGACTTACTTCGCTCTGACAGATTTTAGGTCCATCCACCTCACTACAAATAACTCAATTTCATTCCTTTTTTATGGCTGAGTAATATTCATTGTGTATATATATGCCACATCTTCTTTATCCATTCATCTGTCGATGGACATTTAGGTTGCTTCCATGTCCTGACTATTGTAAATAGTGCTGCAATGAACACTGTGGTACATGTTTTTTTTTTTATGTGTGTGTGTGTGTGTGTGTGTGTGTTTCTTTTCGAATTATGATTTTCTCAGGGTATATGCCCAGTAGTGGGATCGCTGGGTCATATGGTAGTTCTATTTTTAGTTTTTTAAAAAAATTATTTATTTATGTATTTATTTTTGGCTGCTTTGGGTCTTTGTTGCTGTGCACAGGCTTTCTCTAGTTGCAGCGAGCGGGGGTTACTCTTCGTTGCGGTGTGCGGGCTTCTCATTGCGGTGGCTTCTCTTGTTGCGGAGCACAGGCTCTAGGCGCGTGGGCTTCAGTAGTTGTGGCACGCAGCTCAGTAGTTGTGGCTTGAGGGCTCTAGAGCGCAGGCTCAGTAGTTGTGGCGCACGGGCTTAGCTGCTCTGCAGCATGTGGGATCTTCCTGGAACAGGGCTTAGAACCCGTGTCCCCTGCGTTGGCAGGCGGATTCTTAACCACTGTGCCACCAGCGAAGCCCTAGTTTTAGTTTTTTAAGGAAACTCCATACTGTTCTCCATAGTGGCTGTATCAATTTACTCTCCCACCAGCAGTGTAGGAGGGTTCCCTTTTCTCCACACCCTCTCCAGCATTTATTGTTTCTAGATTTTTTGATGACGGCCATTCCGACCCATGTGAGGTGATACCTCATTGTGGCTTTGATTTGCATTTCTCTAATGATTAGTGATGTCGAGCATCTTTTCATATGTTTCTTGGCAAACTGTATGCCTACTTTGGTGAAATGTCTATTTAGATCTTCCGCCCATTTTTGGATTGGGTTGTTTGTTTTTTTGATTCCTTGCCATTTCAATTTAGCTAATTCTCTAATGCCTAAAGGCCTCATATTGTTAATAGGAAAGGCTTAGCTTATAACTCTGAAATAATCTGCATCAAATAAATCTGTCTGCTGCAACAACAACGATGCCTAGAGTAGAAAGTATTTTTGATATACCTTCTAATGTCTTTTCTCTCTTAGTAATCTGGATATGTTTCTTCTTCTGTAGGCCTTTCTGTCATTGTGAACTCAAGGACAGGGAGGATGTCTGTAACACCTAGAACGATGCAGTCCATTGTGTAGGACAAGAATATGAAGTAGACGATGTTCTTACCAAGAAAGATGAGGAAACAGACGTGCTTCTGGCCAATGGGAGAGGGGAATTCAGAAATCATTCATTCATTCATTCATTCACCAAATATCGTGTCTCCACCATGTGCCAGGTAATATTTCCAGCTGCTGGGGGAGATAAGTGAACTAAACAGACAGAGATCTCTGATCTCATAGAGCTGAGAATGCTGCCCTCCTCCAAAATTAGAAAAAATGAAACAAAAGCAAAGAGGAAATAAACCACTTGAAGCAATACATATGGAGAGGGAGTATCCAAGAATAGGATAAAGCTTAAAATGATAAAAATAGCTAGAAGAAAAACATAGAGGTAACCACGGTGATCTTGGGTTAGAGATTTCTTAGCTAAGAACACCAAAGGCACATCCACAAAGCAAAGATTAATAATTGGAACTTGGGTAAAAATTAAAAATTTGTGCTCTTTGAAAGGCTGTTAAGAGAATGAAGTGGAACATTAATACAAGGGAATGTTATTTGGCAATAAAAGCGATAAAGTTCTGATTCATGCCACAACGTGGACGAACTTTGAAACCCTTACACTAAATGACAGAAGCCAGACACAAAAGGCCACGTTTAGTAGGATTCCATTTATATGAAATGTACCAAACAGGCAAATCCATCCAGACAGAAAGTAGATTACTGGCTGCTGGGGTTGAAGGGAGGAGGGGAATAGGAGGGGTGTGGGGTTTCCTTATGAGGTGATGAAGTGTTCTGGAATTAGTCACGATGGTTGCACAACCTTGTTTATAGACTAAAACCACTGAACCGTACAATTTAACATGGTATGTGAATTTTATCTCCATTTGAAAAATGCAACGTGTGTCATTGGAAGAATTTTGATAAATGTAACTACCATTCTCTTTCCAGAATAATCCTTCCAAAACACACTCCCTCCTCTGTTTTTGTTTTTCTTTATGAACAGAAAAAAGAGGGAAGACACATTGGCTGGTGCACCTATTCCGGAAAGGCAGCATTCTCTAGCTCCATGCTTCTTGCACAGTTGCTGTGGCCCAACACAGCCTCTGGCCCACACCGGGAATGCCAGCCCTCTCTCTATTGTGCACGGACACTTCCCGTGATGCTCTGGAGTATGTCCATCTTCATCTTGTTCGAGTTGGAAATACCCTTTTCCACCCTTCGTTCACCCCATTAAAGAAGCACCTTCACGGGACGTCACTGTTGCTGAGAAATGTAACTTGGCAGCCCGTGATTGTGGGTTTCTGACCTGGAGCTGAACATCCCCCACACGCACGTGGTGCTCTGCCCCATGGATGACTTCCTGCCCCCACACCACGCTGATCTCATCTCAGCTCAGTGCTGTAGCCGTGATCTAGCTTTCCCCAAACACCCTCTACAGTGGACGAATGACAGAGGACTTTACCTCTGAAATCTGAGTGGACCCGCCCTCTTTCTAGGCTCAATCAGCCTCACTGTCTTACTGTTCCCCTCAAAATGGTAGTCCTCTCTTCTAGTCTTCAGATCCCACACAAATCAGACAGGCCCATATGGAAGCAAAAAAATAAACAAACAGCATCAACCATCTGTGATGTATAGATCCACACACAGCCTGTGTCTCTGAACAAGACTTCCAAGTCCAGTCCCTGCCTATCCCAGGTGTTCCTGTGTGTGTTCTCTCCCGGAAGAGCCCAAGCTGAGCGTCTCTCCAGACTCAGAGACACTGGGTCAGGCAGCAGGGGCCAAAGGAACTGGAGATGGGCTCCTGTCCAATATACAAATGTGAGGTGGTCCAGGTCCTCCTTTGGTCTTCTTCCTACCCTAACATTCGCCATTGATCCATAATCATCTGGGAGTCTCCAGGGTCCACTGGAAATTTCTCTGGGATTTGCTCCACGCTTTTGCATGAATGATACCCCCCAAAAGTATAAATTGTAATTGGAAATTTAGGTCAAAGACCTGTAGTCCCTCTGTTTCTGTGAGACATGTCACCATTATCTCCAGGCCAAGGAGGTGCCTACAGATGGAGAGTACGGTACCCCAATGGGCAAATCCATCATTGCCCTTGGATAAATTTCCTTATATTCAATGAAACTAAAAACATGCTTTGATCACTTTTTCGGGTGTTGTGTTAGACGGTAGAGATACAGGGATGAATTTACCCATACCACATCCTAGGTATCTGTCCATTCCAGGGTATTTCTGGAGCATACTCTTGGCCTCCAAGAAATAGACTCCAGAAAGATAAAAAGGCAATATTTCTAATGCAAAACATAAACAAAACAAAAGAAACAAGAACAGGGACTTCCCTGGTGGCCCAGTGGTTAAGAATCCACCTTCCAGTGCAGGGGACATGGGTTCGATCCCTGGTCGGGGAAACTAAAATCCCACGTGCCGTGGGGCAGCTAAGCCCGTGCGCCACAATTAAGACCCGATGCAGCCAAATTAATTAATTAAAAAGGAAAACGAACAAAATCCCTAACCTTTGTCAGTGAACCTATTAGTCTCACACCAGGTGGATTCAGATTTTTGAGAACAGCTTTTCTTTCTCTCCGTGTTGCATGATTTTTGTTTTGTTTTGTTTTGTTTTTACACCAGCCCTGCTCTCTTCTCTGATGGAGACTGCTGGGCAAGAAGGGGCAGTGCTGGTTTTAGGGACTTGTACCATTTGCTCCTGTCCTGGCAGGGGTCTCCATTGCCCCATTTCTTTAACCTCACCATAATTCCTGCCACTGCTCCATCTCCTTCCTTTTCCCCAACAAATTACTAAGCTTTGAGCTGCCTTTCTGGAAACTGTCTCCACCCCCATCTTTCATTTCTCAATGAATCCATTCTATTGCTGAAGAGTAGTGCAACTGGTCCTTAGCATCCTGAAAACGTCACTCTCCGCTGGAGGTCCTGCCTCCCCTCCCTCCTCCCGGGGTGAGGTGCCTGTCTCCTGGGGTGTGAGGTCAGCTGTTCCAAGCCTTCTGTAAGCACTGCGTCTTCTAGATCTGTGCAATTGTCATGGTGGCCATGGTGGCAGATGGAAGTGCCTGAAAGGAGCGTCTCAGGGAATAGACGTGAACCTCGCACTTGGTTCTCTGGCAGTCTGAATCATACAGTGACTGCCCTCAGGCATTTCCCTCTCTGGCACTGAGGATGCCCAGCTGTTTGCTGTCACTCTCAGGCCTGCTGTTTCTGCATCCCGTCCACCTGCTGTTCCGGCTCATATGCAACTGTTTTCTCTGCTCATCCAAGTCTTCAGGAACCGACACGTTTTCCTTGGCCTCGCACGTCAGTAGCAGTGATGCTTTCCGTTGCTCCAGGTGTTTCTGGATATTCTGTTTGGGCCTCCACACTTCTGAGACAGAGTGTCTGGACTCCTGCATGTTTTTGTGGAAGACCAAGCAAGTGGAACTCTCCCTACCCCCTTGCCTTGTGGAATGGGTTGATTATACCTCCCCTTAAATATATCTTAAGTCCTAACCTGTGAATGTGACCTGACTTGGAAATAGGGCCTTTGCAGATGTAATCAGGTTAAGGATCATGAGATGAGATCATCCTGGATTATCTGGATGGGCCCTAAATCCAATGACTGGTGCCCTTATAAGAGAAAGGAGGGGGAGATTTGAGACACCGAAACGCAGAAAGGCCACGTAGAGATGGAAGCAGAGATTGGGGGCACAGAGCTATAAGCCAGGGAACGCCAAAAACTGCCTGCAGCCACCAGTGGCTTGGAAGAGGCACAGAACTGACCCTCCCTCAGAGCCTCCAGAAGGAACCAACTTTGCCAACATCTTGATTTCAGACTTCTGGCCTCCAGAATCGTGAGAGAATTAATTTCTGTTGTTTTAAGCCAACCAGGCTTTGGTAATTGGTCGCAGCAACCGGAGGAAACTAATATACCGGGCTTGTTCCTAAGTGGCCTCTGGCTTGGGAGCCCTGTGACAGGCCAAGCACTGGGCCACACGCTCTGTGGTGGCCACACTCCAGGACTTCTGCCCTGGGCCTCTTCCCTTCTCTTCCACAGGGACAGGCTGGGGTTTCAGCCACTCCATCCTCCTCAGGCTCTTCAGAGGGTCGCATGAGATGACAAGAGCTCTTGCGTCGAGTTTCCTGAGGGGGAATAACCACATGCTCTCCTCAGAAAGTTCAGCCTCAAAAACTCAAGTGTTCTCTTCAGTGAGCCAAACTGCCAGGGCGGGTTTGCATTCAGTTGCTAATCCCTTTATGATGTGGACCCGGGTAGAGCACGCACATTTGACCTGGTCAGCCACTTTTGGGTCAAAGTGCAAGGGTCATTCTCCACACATCTGGGGAGTTGAATGTGATGTACAAAATTCCCCACAAATGAGATCTTTGTGGGTCTGAGTCTTGGCTTTATTCATCTAGAAGAACCAGGGGGAGAGGAGCTTTCCTCGATTTTGCCAAGGCTTCTGGGAAACAAGTTCTTCTGAACTTCTGGATCCCTTTTCCTCATCTGTTACCTAAACATGCTCCGTAATCACCGAAATCCCCACCAGCTCTAAACATCTGTGGTTCCACTATACCCTGTCAGCATCTTCCTTCCTCTTCTGGGGCTCTGTGTGCCTTGCCAGGAAATGTTGACATCCTGGGTAGGTGAACAAATGTCCTGGTTATCTTCATTTCCAGGACATAGGACTTTCACTGCTAAGATTGGGAAAATCTCAGGTCAACCAGGATAAATAGCTTTCCCTAGTCCTGGGGAAAATAGGTTTCTTTGAGGACAAAGTCTTTTTCACATCTACAGTATCAAATATTACTAAAATTAAAAATTTATTTTTATTGAAAAGGAAAGGTGAAATTCTTTGTAGGCATAGCTTTAAAAGTATCTCTTAAAAATATTTATTTATTTATTTGGTTGTGCTGGGTCTTAGTTGCGGCAGGCGGGCTCCTTAGTTGTGGCATGTGAACTCTTAGTTGCAGCACGCATGTCAGATCTAGTTCACCGACCAGGGATCAAACCCGCGTCCCCTGCATTGGGAGCGCGGAGTCTTAACCACTGCCCCACCAGGGAAGTCCCTAAAAATATTTTTGAATTTCTTTTTTTCTGATAGAATAATGAAGGGTGAATGTTACTTTGCTGCAGTTTAGTGTTTGTTGTAGACGGGCTGTCTGAGACAGGCTTCTCAGAAGTATCATCTTAGAAAAATGTGAAATCACTTTCCTTGTGAAAGTGATTTACTTAAGGGGTGTTGTGGCACTTCGACCTGCCACCACCTCCATCCCATAACTGTACAAATCTAGAAGATACAGCACTCACAGGATGCTCAGGACAGCTGACCTCAAACACCAGGGAAGGCTCCCGGGGACACCTCACCCCAGGAACTGGTATTGAAGACGAAGACTCAGCAAGCTACAGTATCAAGCAAATAAGTTTTCCACAGAGGTAAGTGTATCGCAATCTCACAGGGATGCTCTACAGAAAATATACTAAGTTACAATGTAGAGATATCCCATCAAGGAGCAAGGGAGCTGGGGTATTGATGCTGCTGCATTCGTTGGTCATTGGTAAAGGGCTGTTCTTGGTGGGATGTAAAAATCTCAGGCACTCCTGGCTCTGTGTGCTTCAGCAAAGTAGAATCCAGTAGCCTGAGGACAGTCCTTCAACAAGGAGACCCAGCTTCCAAGAGTGGTCCAGTGGTAAAGAATCTGCCTTACGGGCTTCCCTGGTGGCGCAGTGGTTGAGAGTCCGCCTGCCGATGCAGGGGACACGGGTTCGTGCCCCGGTCTGGGAAGATCCCACATGCCGCGGAGCGGGTGGGCCCGTGAGCCATGGCCGCTGAGCCTGCACATCTGGAGCCTGTGCTCCGCAACGGGAGAGGCCACAACAGTGAGAGGCCCGCGTACAGCAAAAAAAAAAAAAAAAAAGAATCTGCCTTACAATGCAGGGGATGCAGGTTTGATCCCTGGTCAGGGAACTAAGATCCCATATGCTGCAGGGCAACTAAGCCCGCTCGCCACAACTACTGAGCTTGCGCACCTCAACTAGACGGCCTGCGTGCCGCAAACTACAGAGCCCACGTGCTCTGGAACCTGTGCACCACAACTACAGAGCCCATGCACCCTGGAGCCTGCACACCACAACTAGAGAAGAGAAAACCCACACGCTGCAACAAAAGATCCCGCGTGCTGCAACTAAGACCTGATGCAACCATAAATAAATAAATAAATCTAAAAAAAAAAGAGTGAAAGCAGAGAGCTGGGGTGTGTGAAAGTGCGCAGAGGTCTTTCAGCAGCAGGATAACAGACTCACAGGGATCTCCGTGGTCTGCTCAGAAGGGCTGTGTTCCCTCAACCCCGTCACATGTCATGACTTTCTTGTTAACTTCTTTTTTTTTGCAGTACGCGGGCCTCTCACTGCTGTGGCCTCTCCTGTTGCGGAGCACAGGCTTCGGGCGCACAGGCTCAGCAGCCATGGCTCACGGGCCCAGCCACTCCGCGACATGTGGGATCCTCCTGGACCGGGGCAAGAACCCATGTCCCCTGCATCGGCAGGTGGACTCTCAACCACTGCGCCACCAGGGAAGCCCACTTATTTATTTTTATTTATTATTTGTGTATATTTATTTTGGCTGCTCCGGGTCTTAGTTGTGGCACACGGGATCTTTAGCTGCGGCATGCGAACTCTTAGTTGCGGCAGGTATGCGGGATCCAGTTCCCAGACCAGGGATCGAACCCAGGCCTCCTGCATTGGGAGTGCAGAGTCTTACCCACTTGACCACCAGGGAAGTCCCAAATTCCTTATAGTTAAAAAAAATTTTTTTAATTCAATTTTTATTTTATATTGTAGTTTATTTACAATGTTGTGTTAGTTTCAGGTGTACAGCAAAGGAATTCCTTATAATTTAAAGCAGTCACTGAGCACCATGTACTGTTGGATGTACTGGGCAGAGACCGATTTAAAAAAACCCTGAACTAGGGCTTCCCTGGTGGCGCAGTGGTTGAGAGTCCACCGGCCAATGCAGGGGACACGGGTTCGTGCCCCGGTCCGGGAAGATCCCACATGCTGCGGAGCGGCTGGGCCCGTGAGCCATGGCCGCTGAGCCTGCGCGTCCGGAGCCTGCGCTCCGCAACGGGAGAGGCCACAGCAGTGAGAGGCCCGCGTACCTCTCCCCAAAAAACAAAGCCCTGAACTAGCCTCCACTGAAAACCTCTTCACCACCACACCGATGATTGTTTCTTTTTTCTGTCCCACCTTCCTGGGAGCCGGCCCCTCTCCCTGTGCGAGCACCCATGCTTAGACGAAAGTCTCCCTCCCACCCTTACCTGATGACTTAGAAGTGCATTAACACTTCCTTCTGCCAGAGGGAAGTGAACCTAGGAAAACATAACTCCAAGGTCTCTAGCGTCTTCTCAGCACTTGGGATCCTGGCTCCTGACTGAGTTGGTGTGACTAGGTGACCTTCTGTATCTTCCACAGGCAGCTCTCAGAACTACGCCTCCCAGAAGAGTAGTCAGGGGTCTAAGGGATCACCCTTGTGTGACATCATCGCCGACAGAGCTCAGTTCTGTGGGCCCGGCTTACGCTCAAACGTGGCCACGATGAAAAACATGGTAGCCATTTCGGGATGTGGAAGTTCCATGAGAAACGTGAGTCGACGTGGCTTTTACCATCAAGGACACTTCGGGAAGAGAAATGCTCACACACAGATGAATCGCTGTGATGAAATGTTGTTTTCTTTGCTCCGTTAGTGCCAGGTCATGTTTCTTTGTTTTTGGCATTTTTATTTGACTCTTAAGTGAAATGTGTGGGAAGAATTAGGAGTTGGGCTGTAGGACCAGAGGCAGGCTGCATTCCAGTCATTTTAATCTGGTGTCCTGCTGAGGGGTGGCATACCTAGTTCATGACTTATAAGGGTCTTGGGCTTGGAGACGGGAACCCATTAAGTGCTTTCTGCAAAAGCTGAGCCAACGAGCTGTGAGCCCAGTAGGGAGGCTCCATTGTTGATGGGCCCCATCTGGGACCTGGTGGGTGAAGTCATACTAATCCCAGCCTTCCAAGCTATTCAGCCCTTCTCCAGCTCTCCTTGGCCATCTGTGTTGGCGTAGGATGTGTGCTTTCCTCCGAAACCCTTAGCACACTCTGGAACGTCATATTCTGTTTGCTTGTCTCTCTCCCCTAGGGATGGGGCCTCTAGGGGTGGGGATGGGTCTTTGCTGTGTAGCCCCAGCACCATGCCTGGCAAGTGGCAGGTGCCACGCAAGTGGTTACGGGGAGAACAGGCTTGAGAGGGTTTGCAGGAGAAGTAAAAATTCACAACCGTTAGGCTTCAAAATGGTAACAGGGGAGACGACCTTATTTTCCTCTCAGTGGCAGATGAGGAGACGTTGGGACCCCGGGGAGGCTGGGAGGTGGCCTTGGGAGTGTAGGGAGCACAGTGAGTGCGTAGCTGATGCTTCAGCATCTTTATTCCCCCCTCCAATCCTGAGAAGCCTCGCGCTTCCACACCACTGCTCTTCATCCCTGTCGCCTCTCCCTACTCACTGGGTCCCTTCATCAACAGCATGAATTGGAATCAAATCTTTCATTCTTCATACTTTCCTATACTCTCTACTTTAAAAATAATGAGCGTATATTATTAGTAACATCAGGAAAATAATAACTATTGCTGTGTCTATGACAAGAGTGTATTTTCGTTTAGTTGTCTATTTGGGGGATTAAAGAGAGGCTACAGCTGAAGGACCAGCCCAGGTCCTGGCAAGTATTTGGGCTTTATTCACTATTTCTTCTCTCCTGTTCCTGCCTGGCAATTCTTTCACTGTCCAGTCTGTCACAGGTGTGTCCAGCTATGGCTCTTTCTAACCACTGCATAAGTGCACGCTTCTCTCTCCCACCTCTTGGCATCTAAATTCCTAAGTATGTGGCTAGTCATTTACTTTCTTATTCTTTTTTCGTTTGAACTTGGAGTGTAATTGCTTTACAATGTTGTGTTAGTTTCTGCTGTGCAGCAAAGCGAATCAGTTATATGTATACATATATCGCCTCCTTTTAGATTTCCTTCCCATTTAGGTCACCACAGATCATGGAGTAGTATTTTCTTACTCCAACAGGCGATTTGCTTTTTATTATTTTTCAAGATTTTATAAGTAATATATATTCTTTGTAAACCATATAACATTAAAAATTACAAGGATAAAATGTAAATTCACCTGAGATTCTATCATTTTGAGATAGGTTACTATCGTTCCATAATCTTTCATGCATATAAACGCACACAGAATTTTATATAAATGCAATGGGACCAGAACACTTTTCCAGTTATATGTATTTATTTTCATTTTTGCTTACTCTCCCCACCTCTACAATCCCCGTGACCATTCTCTCCCCTTCAAATACAGTCTAATGTGAATATTTTTATACACGTTACATGTACAACACACACACATATATATACACAATCATGTACTCATAAACAAACCTACAAAATGAGCTTTTACTAATGTTTGTTTTTATCAAATGGATTAAAATTATTTATGCTTTTCTGATTATTGCTTTCATTTGCTAATATACTGAGGTAATGCTATATAATATTTAATGATACAAATGTTCTCCAGTCTGTTCATCTGTTAAGGCTTTGCCTTAGTTTCGCTTTTTCCCACTGGAAAATATTGCTGCAGTAAACATTCTTATATATCTACCTATACATTTCAAAGCTTTTATTTCACTAGGAAGGGTGTTTAGAAGTGAGATAGCTGAATCAAAATACGCTTATTTTAAATTTACAGATATTGCCACATTACCCTCAAAATAAGTTGTGAAAACTTATATTTCTACCAAAATTACGTGAGAAATTTCTTTCCCATGTATTCTTACCTGTGGCAGATATAATCACTATTTTGTACTTTTGCCAATCCATCGGTGAGAAACGCCATCTCATTGTTACTTTAATTTGCATTTCTCTGACTACATAGTGAGATCTCTTTCTTTCTTTCTTTTTTTTTTTTTTTTGGCTGCGCCCCGTGACAGGTAGGATCTTAGTTCCCCGGCCAGGTATCGAACCTGTGACTCCTGCAGTGGAAGCCCAGTCTTAACCACTGGACCACCAGGGAAGTCCTACATAGTGAGATTAAGTAGCTGTTTTTTTCATTTACTGATTTATGTTTAATTATTAAATATTTCTACTATACAGCAAAGTTGAGGAAAAGTATACCATATTCTTATGTGCTCGTCACAAGATGAAACAGGTGTTTAACATTTTGCCATAACTGCTTCAGATACTTTTCTTTTTCCCTTTAGTTTCAATCAACGCCTCTCTCTTTTCTCTGTCTTAATCTGTTTTAAGGAATTCAACCACAAAGCCATTCCTTCCCCTCTTTCCCGGCGGCCTCGGCCTGCAGCAGCTTGAAGCAAGTTTTCGGTTCCTGGCTAGAGATTGAGGTTGGGTCGTGGCAGTGAGAGTGCTGAACCCTAGCCACTAGACCAGTGGCCAGTGACAAGGCCTTGGCCCATACGGCTTTGCAGAAATGAATTCCCACAAAGGTGAAAGCAGTGAAACAAAGTGTTTATTAGGAGGAAAAAGAGTACGTGTGGATAGCCACACGGCAGGACTCGGAGAGTCGTGCCCTCGTGGTAGTTTGAATCACTTATGGGGGCATTTCTTCCGGGCTTCCTCTGGCCATCTTCTTGCTTTGCCTGGTTCTGAGTCCATATTTGGTTTATCTCAGGGTCCACCCCTGTGTGTGCACGCATCTCTTAGCCAAGATGGATTCCAGCAAAGAGGCCTGTGGGTAGGTTGGCATCACTCCCTTTTTGACCTCCAAGGAGGCTTTCTGTGCTTGTGTAGTCGGGAAGGTCTCCTTGACTTTGACAATGAGAAATATGTGGTCTCTATCTTTTATCTGGGCAGGGCTCAGCCTCTCCTATTATCCTCCTGTTATCTTCATCTTAGAGGACAAACTCCAGCTGCTCAGTCTGGGGCTCATCTATGTCCTTCCTCAGTTGTCCCTATCCGTCCATGAGATTCTTCTTTTAAAAAACTTTTACTGGGGCTTCCCTGGTGGCGCACTGGTTGAGAGTCCGCCTGCTGATGCAGGGGACACGGGTTCGTGCCCCGGTCTGGGAAGATCCCACATGCCGCGGAGCAGCTGGCCCGTGAGCCATGGCCACTGAGCCTGCGTGTCCGGAGCCTGTGCTCCAGAACAGGAGAGGCCACAACAGTGAGAGGCCCACATACCGCAAAAAACAAAAAACAAAAAACTTTTACTGTGTATCTATTTATGCACAAAAAAATATGTAATTGCCTTCAGTTATACAAATACGCACAGTCTTTTAAATTCAATAGTATGTTTTTAGGATGTGTGCACGCTGCTACAAGATCGTTTTAAGTGCTGCACACAAATTTTGTGTGACTAAATCAGTTTATTCATTTCTCTGCTAAAAGGATGATTAGGCCGGTTCCCACTTTTTCACTATTACAAGCAGTGCAATGAATTTTCTTTTACCTGCCCTCTCGTGCACACATGGGAGGTTTCCTAGGACAGACACTTGTGTTCACTGAGTCACAGGGCTCGTACATTTTTGATGTGTCCGGATATTGTGTAACACTCGCCAGAGCATCTGTCCTGTTTCCCACCAGCAACGGAAGAGTCCCTGTTTCCCCATATCCTCATAACAATTGCCTAGTAAATCTGAGTGACAGATGTTACCTTGCTTTAATTTTGCATTTCCCTTAATTACTAGTGAGGTTCAGTCTTTTCTCATGTATCTAACGCCATTTGAGTTTCTGTGAATTGGCAATTCAAACTCTTTGGCTATTCATCTACTGAGTTGTATTGATATTTTTCTTATTGATTAAAAAATATATTTATTTATGTGGCTGCACCAAATAAATCTTAGTTGCAGCATACGGGATATTTTAGTTGTGGTGCGTGGGCTCTTAGTTGCAGCATGCGGGATCTTAGTTCCCTAACCAGGGATTGAACCCACACCCCCTGCATTGGGAGCACAGAGTCTTAACCACTGGACCACCAGGGAAGCCCCTCTTATTGATTTTTATGAATCCTTATATTCTGAATATTCTCTCTCAACAAAGTGAATACCACTTTGTTAGGTATATGAATTGCAAATATTTCTACCAGGTATTGGTTGTCTTTTCCATTTCTTTAAGCTGATTATTTTTTAGTGAGCTTAAACATAACAGTTTTTTTTCCTGGTTTGTGGTCTCTGTGCCTGGTTTAAAAACTCCTTCCTGGGCTTCCCTGGTGGCGCAGTGGTTGAAAGTCCGTCTGCTGATGCAGGGGACGCGGGTTCGTGCCCCGGTCCGGGAAGATCCCACATGCTGCGGAGCGGCTGGGCCCGTGAGCCGTGGCCACTGAGCCTGCGCGTCCGGAGCCTGTGCTCCGCAACGGGGGAGGCCACAACAGTGAGAGGCCCGCGTACAGCAAAAAACAAAAACAAAAACAAAAACTCCTTCCCTGACTTGATTTCATAAATATATTTTCCTAGATTTTTTTCTAAATATTTTACATATATTGCTTTTAACACTCAGATGTTTTCATCTGTGTGGAATTTGTCTTTTGTATATTGTGTAAGATAAGCATATAATTACTTCTTTTCCTATGTGCTTTTCCCCAGCACCATTTATTGGAAGTCTGTCTGGTCGCCATGATTTGTAATGCTGACTCTTGCAAATAACAGTCTCTGGCCCGCTTCAGTGGCACGTGTACCAAATATTCTCTTTTCTGAATGTGTGTATTTATAGGTTCTTTGCGGTGTTCTATGGATCTAGTTTTCTATCTCTATGCCAGTCCACACTTTTAATTATGACGTTTCCAGGAGCTTCGTAGTTTGAATGTTCCATCTTTCTCCTTCTCTTCTTTCTCGTTCGTTCTCTTCTTTTTTCTAAAATCTTATTAAAATGTATTGGCTATTCTTTTTTTTTCTTCTTTCATAGGAAATTGGGGATCACTTTGTCAAATTCCACAAAAAACTGTCCTGCTATGATTTTTACATCCACTTAATTTAGACATAATTTATGCAAAACATAATTTAAAGAACCCATCTTAAGCGGACAATTTCATGAGTTTTGTCATTTAAATACACGTTTGTGACCTTTGAATTTTTAAAGTCCAATTTGTCATTTTATTCTTTTACAGGTCATGCGTTTGGTCTAGTATCCAAGAAATCTATGCCTAACTCAAGGACGCCAAATTTTCTCCTGTGTACATTTATTTTATTTTAAAAAATATTTTCTTCTTAAATAACCACAGTCACTTGCTGATGGGGTGTGTGCACCAGTTCTCAAAACTTGGAATCGGATGGATTTCGTCACCTTCATTTCCTGTTCCGCACTTACTTTCCCTGTAGTACTTGCTTTTGTTTGGTTTGGTTTGGCTGCGCCGTGTTGCCTGCTAGATCTTAGCTCCCCGACCAGGGATTGAACCTGGGCCTATGGCAGTGAAAGCACTGAGTTCTAACCACTGGACGGCCAGGGAATTCCCACCTCCCGTGTGTAATTAAATATGTGTAGTTTCTTTTATGTCAGTAGTAGCTCAATAACGCTGTGAAAAATAACAATGCTAAATGTTTGGTGGAAGAGTTTCCAAGTGATTTTAGTCTCTGCCATTTTGCTAGAATCCAGATGGTCCTCTTTCAACAGAGAAGGTTAGATTCTGTAAGCATTTACTAGAAGTTTGAGCATATTAAAATACTAATTTAATTATGGGAGAATTTTAAAAAGAAATAATTACTGTAGAGGTTTGAAGAGGACAGTATATACAGGGTTTTGTAATGAGACCTAAGATCAAATCTTGGTTCTGTCATTTTCTTCCTGTGTGTTCTTAGATAAGTCACTTAACTTCTCCGAGTCCCAGTTTCTTAATCTATAAACCAGGAATAATATCCACAGAGCAGAGATTTATAATGATAATTAAAATTGCATTTGCAAAGAGCCTTCTAGAGGGCCTTGCCTAACATAAAAGCCAAGAATTATTAGTTTCTTTTTAAATTTTACATAGCTAGACCCCTTGACAGAGTCACTCTTTAGCATATGTGTATTCTACACCCTTTCCTGGCTACAACACAACACAGCCCTTAGGAAGCGTAATCCGAGATAATCTCCCAAACTCCAAGAGTAGGTTCTACGAATTGTTCAATTACAAAGTTGGCCTGGGCTATTCAGCGTTCAGAGCAAAGCCATTTTTATTGTAATGAAATTTTAAAAGGCAGTTACATTAGTTACACATATACACAACTGACTTAATAACTGTTAGTCATAGAGAACATTCAGGCAATACAAATGATGATTTATCCACAGCACAATTCACATTCATAAGAAGAAAGGTTAAAAGAGAAACGATTAAGTGCTTAAATTGTCCACTGAAGCTCATCTGTGAACTCTCTCGCTTTTGAAGGAAAATGAGATTGTTACTGGAAGCAAGCTGCCCTGGTCCTGTGAGACCCCCCCCCTTTTCCCACCTCCACAGTCACTGGCCCATAGGCTCTGGCTGCAAGACCCAGGCACACCTACGTGTGAAAATGCGCCTGCATCGTGGTGTGATGCCGCTTCAAGACGCCAGGCAGCCGAGGAAAAGGAGGACAGCCAGGTCCCTTCATATACAAGATGAGAATCTGGCACGGGGGGAAGGGTTGGAAAGGACAAGTTGGGTTGTCCCAACTTGTCAGGGCGCAAGTCAGGGCACAGCGACCTCATGACCAAACCCATACTTTCTAGTAGAACAAGGAGCATTTCCATCCTGACTTGTTACTGGCTAGGGCTGTTAGGTGACCGGCTTGGTCTTGCTAATATGACAGGTCGTAACTGTTAGCGGGCAGGTGGGCCCAGCGGGGAGAGGTTCACTGCTCATCTGCTGGCCCAGGTACTGATGCATCTGGAAGGGAACACACTCATTTCCCCGGGGCCTGCCTCGTCTCTCGGCCAAGCCCGGCCGCAGCACTGATAGTGTCCAGGGTGGCTCGTCTGGGGAACACGGTCTCTTTATTGGCACAGGAGATCCACGCTCCCCGATGTCAGTTCCATCAGCTATCAGAATCCTACTCGTTGCAACAGGTATTCAGGAAACAACAGAAGGGTTGAATTTGATAAACCGGGAAGCAGAGAAGAATGTGGCTGTTTGTGATGCTCTATTGCTCCCTGAAACCAAAACTAAAGACAAAGCTAGTGGGGAGCAACACAGAGGCAGGGTGTTCTAGAACCTCCAGAGCCACTGTCGCAGTCCCCTAACCAAGTCCAGGCCGAGCCTCAGCGTGGCTGCGTCTGTGTCCTCACCAGTAGTTCAGGCAGCCACCGTCTGGCCCTTTTGGGTGGAAAGCCTTCTGCTTGCTCAGCCTAAGGAAAGCCAGCCGAAGGCCTAGTAGCTGTGAGATGAAGTGTGTGTGAGGAAGAGAGTCCCAGAGCCAAAGTCCTAAGTGTTGCTCACCTTCCCAACCCAGCTTCGCCTCCGTCTCCAGCAGGAGAGGGATCAGAGCCAGAGGCCACGCTGACGCAGGGGCCGTGGGCACCCTAGCCGCCTGGCTGGGCGGGACTGGTGAGGGAGGTTCTTCTGCAAACTGGGGTAATTAGACCCTCTAGGGCTTTAATTCTCACTCCAGTTTGTCTTAAAATTCCTTGGGGAAAGAATCCCTCGGATGTGGGATCCTCTCGGTCTTCTCTGTTCCTTAGTGGCCACGTGGTGGCTTCTAAGAATCACAACCAAAGAGTGGAATGGGGAATAGAGAAAATAGAGAACTCGAGCTGTGGGTCAGACTGCAGTCAGACTCCCCTCGCGGGCTCTGGGGACAAAGCTGGAAGGGGGACGTTGGGCCTATTTAGTCACGATGCTCCCCCTTTATGTCTGGCTTTCAGTCGCCCATGAATCCTCGCCTTCTAGAACTGAGTGGTCCTCACCCTCAGGTCCATGGGTGACGTAGATGAAAGGTCCCTGGGGGCAAGGCTGTCCTCCTCTGTCCTTTTTTTTTTTTTCAGTACACGGGCCTCTCACTGTCGCGGCCTCTCCCGTCGTGGAGCACAGGCTCCGGATGCACAGGCTCAGTGGCCGTGGCTCGTGGGCCCAGCCGCTCCGCGGCACGTGGGATCTTCCCGGACCGGGGCATGAACCCGTGTCCCCTGCATCGGCAGGCGGACTCTCAACCACTGCGCCACCAGGGAAGCCCCCTACTCTGTCCTTTTGCATCCCCTCGGCACCCAGCACAGCCCAGGTGGGCTGGGCCTAGTCGGCGTGCCGACCAGTGTGTGCCCCTCAGAAAATCCCCAAGTGCCCTCTGAAACCAGAAGGAAAGACAAACATACCCCCATCCCCCGTCAAACTTCCAAACCCAGAGACTAAACGCCACAAGAAGTCCATCTTCATTTCACTGAGAAACCATTCTTTGATCCAAAAGCTATTCTTGTGCCTTTCTGGGAAATAATTAAGCCCATCGCCTAAGGCAAGATCAGAGCTGGGAGTAGGGGTGGGCAGAGATGGCCCCAGGGGCAGGGCACGCCCGGGAGCACTTTCTGGGTCTGGTACTGACAGGGTGTGTGGAGTTTCAGCCACTTGCCATTTTCCCAGAAGTCAAAAGTCTCCTAAGGGTAAAAGGATATCATGTACGTCTAAACCCCACGTCCTATCACCACTATATACAAAAGGATTAAGAGCCACTCTAGAAACTGTAAAGTCAGTGTTAATTTAGAGCCTAGGAACTGGGATCACACAAAGCTACCGGCCAAAGGTATTCTCCGGAACAATGGTGGACTATTATAGCTGGAGCTCTCCAGGCATGACTCGGCACACACCCCCTCTGGATGCCAGCCAGAGCTGGGCTTTTTTTTTTTTTTTTTTTTTTTTTTTGG
>NW_006771642.1:115935-144699 GCF_000442215.2 Lipotes vexillifer
TTTTTTTTTTTTTTTTTGCGGTATGTGGGCCTCTCACTGTTGTGGCCTCTCCCGTTGTGGAGCACAGGCTCCGGACGAGCAGGCTCAACGTACATGGCTCACGGGCCCAGCCACTCCGCGGCATGTGGGATCTTCCCAGACCGGGGCACGAACCCGTATCCCCTGCATCGGCAGGCGGACTCTCAACCACTGCGCCACCAGGGAAGCCCCAGGGCTGGGCTTTTAATTCAGAACTTTCAGAGGATGAGAGCAAACCCCCTCCTTTGGCTCCTTCCTGCAGGCCAGGCTCACTCCCCGCTCAGGCAGCCTAGAAGCAACTCCATTCTGCCTGGCCCATCAGAATTACGGAAGGAGGGATACAAGGGTTGCTTCCCAGCCAGGTGCCTGACAGGGGTCGGCCGGAAGGGAAGGCTTTCCCCGTGGATGGGCTCCTCCAGCTGCCCCGAGGCAGCCACGCACCGGCAGCGTTTCTCCCCTTTAGGAGTCGGTGAGCTGATGGGATGCTGATGCAGGACAGGAAAGGAAGAGAACGTGAGAGTTTCTTTCCTTAGCGTCAAGGGCACGCGAGGGGCAGAGGTAAGTAAAAATGGAGGGATGGATTCTTCAACTGGCCTCCTCAAATCTGAGGGAAACACAGCAAGCCAGGGACCGGGGGCTCAGAGGTCAGCCAGGTAGAAGCTTCTAGAAGTCAGCTCTTACTCTGTCTTGAGACCACCTGAGGAATTCAAGGCCCTGGCGAGTATGCGGCAGAATCAGAACTGGAACCAAAACCGGAGCCGGAGTCCTGCAATCCCCCCCACCCCCAGCCTCCACCCCCCGAGATGCCACTGTTCCCAGCCGGCTGAAGAGAGGACGCTCGGGCGGCCTGGTGGGGAACGTCTCAGAGCTCCCACCTCCACGCACAGGGTTCACTCCTCAGTCATCTCCAGAGCTTGGTCCCAGGAAGGTACCCTGTGGCACAGAAGGACTGGGAGGCCTGGGCGCCCTGCCCTCCCCCTCACACCCCCATGGGGGCCAGGGTCTCTGCGAGCTCAAGGGGTGCCCCCTGCAGCCATCGGGCGGGGACAAAGCCCGGCTCTCACCAACAGGGCAAGGATGAGAAACCCTGGTGGAACCAGGAGAGGCTGCTCTTCAGACACAAAGGAAAGGGTGGGCACTCTCGTGGGCTCTGAATCTGCACGCGGGGGGCTTGGACCAAAGAACTGACCCATCAAAGTGAGCAGCTCCCGGCCAGGACTCCTGGTGACGCTGTCAAGTGCCCATCTGCTCAGTTCAGCCTGTCTGCGGCACCCAGGCCCTGGGCCCTGCTTCCTCCGGCCACAGGGGGTCCTGCTCAGCTTGGATGGGGCTGCACATCCGGGATGTCACTCTCGCCACACACCCTGGATTCTAGACCCTCACTGTGGCCGCACACGACAGACACGGGGCACAACACATCCATCAGGACAAGGATTCACATCACACTGCACCAAGTACACACGTCTCACGGCACGACAGACGCACAGACAGACGTGGCTGAGACAGGGCCCAGAGGAGCCAGCGTCCCCCCCACCTCGGTGTCCCCAGGCTCCTCCTCTCCAGCTCTGAGAACAAAGCCTGTGCATCCTGTTCACCTCTTTCCCCAACACCCTCTAAGCCCCACCCAGACACAGGAGTTAAAGGCCAGAAGAAACCAGATTCCAGCTTCCTGGGCAGGCCTGAGGGTGCGGCTTGGGCTCTCTGAGCTGTAACTGAACTTTTTATAGATGAAAATTGTCTAATATGAGATTATTCACAACCAGATTTTAAGAACCCCATGGGCTCGCCTCCCAAGCACAGACAGGTAAAATACAATAAATACAACCAGCCCCCAACGTCTACTGGGCTCCTGGTCGGTGGCCGAGCAGCTGCAGCTGTGGGTTAAAAGCTGACCAACACCACGGCAGTGAGGGGAACACGGGGGGCGAGATGTCTTCTGCTGGGGGGTCCCGCGGCAGGGCAAGCAGGGAGGGCCCCGTTCACGTGGGCGTCGATGTCACAGTATGGGGGGCACTGCCCGGTGGAAGGCTCGCTCTGTCCGCAGCTACTCAGAAAACGGCGGGAACATGCCCAGGTCGGCAAAGTCTTCAATGTTATAGTTGCCGGTCCCCTGGGTTGGATCTCCTGGCATGGGCAGCATGTCCTGCAGGAGAGAAGAAAAGAAAGCGCAGGGGAGTCGGCTCATCCTCCTGGGCACTGGCATGTCCCAGGAGCCCAGCCTGCCAGCCACCCTCATGGTCATCTCTCTAAGGGGGCGGCCCAGGAACACGCCACCGGCCACCTTAGGGATGCTCTGAGACGGTCCTCAAATGTCTGAGGTCCTGGGAAGCTGTCCTCTCCTGGGAGCTGTCATTCCAGCACACAAACACAACTTCAGGACACGACCTTTCTCTATTTAAAACTGAGCCAGGACACAGGGTGGACAAGAGACCCACTGGTGGGGAGAACCCAGGTTGGTGCCAAGCAAGGTACACACAACCAATGATGAAAATGCAACAGCGCTGCAACATGGGGAGGGGAAAAAGGAGGGCTACGTGCGTGAACAGCTGAGTGGCCTGTCTTCACTGTGTATATCTAGGGCAAGGCCAAATCCCTGCAAGGTTAGACTTCACCTTTAACAAGTCCTTCAAGTTCTCTGGGCCTCAGACTACCCATCCAGAAAATCCAAGGAGCTATATTTCCATCCCTTATGGCAAATGTCCCAAAG
This sequence comes from Lipotes vexillifer, assembly GCF_000442215.2. Lineage (NCBI taxonomy): Eukaryota > Metazoa > Chordata > Mammalia > Artiodactyla > Lipotidae > Lipotes > Lipotes vexillifer. Next base: position 118,661 of record NW_006771642.1, read on the forward strand.
TGTGTTGTGTCCAATTCTTGGCCCATGAGATACTCTGGGAGGAAAGAATTCTGTGGACAAATGAGTTTGGGAAACAAGGTATACTTTGCCTACCTCCTAAAAATCCTCAGTGCTCGTTAGTATGATAAAGGCTCTGATAAGGCCTGCAGTCAAGAAACCGAATAAGTCTGTTTAATCATGTTTCACAAACTTATTTGACCAAGAATTCTTTTTAGCATCGTGACCATGAAGAACCAGGTTAGGGAATTCTGCCTTACATGGCAGTTGTGACGCATAAGAATGGGCCGGGGCTGAGCCTTATGGATGGAGGAAGGAGGGGCTAATCATTATAGGTCAGGGTACCTCTCTGCATATGTAAAAGGATCCTGCCCCTTTGCGGACCTGGAGTGACATCTGGGTTCTAGACCTTTGTCTCTGAAGATGTTGCTCGACCTGGTGGGAAAGGTGCTTGGGATGAGGGTGGGGTAAAGGGAAAGCTCTCCCTTGAGAAGGGGGATCTTAGTCTGTGGGTCTCAGAGCCCTACCACCAGGTGTTTCCTCCCCCATCCTCGCTCTGCGGGGCAGGCTCTGGGACATGACAGAAGGCACCTGGGGCTCCCTCATGAAGACCTGGTGGGGTGGCTGGAGCATCAGCCGGTTCATGCCCCCAACAGGAGCCTTTCCCCAGTGAGAACTTTTCTGGCTGAAAAGTGGAGCTCTGAACACCCCGAAGGGGCTGCGTCCTGTGCCACGGGGCTGCCGGCAGCGCCCACTGCTGCTGCACACTTAGGTCAGGGCTGCCCCAGGCGCGAGGGATGGACCAGGAATGGCTCAAAAAACTCAGAGTGGCAAGGCGCCCAGGCAGCCTCATGAGAAGAGCCGAGCCTCCTACTGGGCCCCCTCAAGTCAGGGCTACTACCTTCCCTGGGAGGGGCCAGCACTCACAGTCTCTATCGGCAGTCGTGCTGTGGCAGGGAGGCAGAGACCGAGGGGGACAGGAAGCAGAGAGAGGCGCCGGTACCTACGAGAAGGCGGTGCTCGCTGATTTACCTGGAACACTTCAGTCTGACCCGGCTGCTGGTGGGACTGCTGCTCACCGCTCTGCTGTCCGTGGTGCTGGCTTTGCCACTGCGACCAGACTTCCGAGGGCCGCCCTTGGAACTGCCCGCTACCTTGTCCACTTTCAGCTGAAAGATCCGACGCACAGGACACTTCCTTTAAAAGCCATCCGTGGCTCTGGGAGACCTAAGAACCACTGCAGCCCAGAGGGTCCCACATTTCTGAAAGGCGCGTTCCATCCAGAGCTGGCTGACTGTGTTTGCTGTCCCCCTCTCTCTCACGCTGGCTGATAGATAAGAAGTTGGCTGTGCACCCGAGAGCTGGATGGGTGAAACAGGAAAGGGGGCTCTCTGGCGAATGGCGCAGGGACCGGCTGTACAGGGTGGCTCTCCCTGCGTGCATCTGCCAGGTGACCAAGGCCGGAAGCCTCGGAGCCCTCGGCCCTTTGTGATCACTGTTGGAGGCTTGCTTCCGTGGGGCCTGTCTGTGGCCGAGAGTAGCCCTCTCCTTGACATGCACGAGAAGGGAGAGGCGGTCCCTGCCACTCTGGATGCCCCTCAGCTCACAGGCTGCTCTTTAAAGGAACCTGGCCCTGACAGAGGAAGAGCCTCACTCAGCAAGCCCTGACCTCCGGCAGCCTCGCTGCCTTTTTTGGGCAACTTGGCTGAAGCCACGTGTGACGTTCCACAAGGTCCTTCCGCGGGGGTCAAGAGCCATGGCCCTTTCTGCCCATCTCTTTAGCTGAGGGTTTCTCAGCACCACTGGTTTGGGAGGAAAGGCATTTGGGTGCAGCTTAGACAAGAAGACAGGTCTCTTTGTGGGAATCAGCAAATTATAATTTGTAAGTGAGAGCAACCTTGCTTCTGTCTACACTTTACAAAAAATACCCAATGGAAAAACAGAAACTAAGAAAAATGAGCAGAATTTTGTCTAAAACATTTAAAGATTCAACCCGAGGGGGGTAGTTTATCCTAAGGTGTATAAAAAAAAAAACCACAGGAACTTTTTCTTGTTTCAAACCATTCAATAACGTTTTGGAGGCAATGGGCTCACTGTCAAGCTCTGGGTGGCAGGACAGGCCCCGTCGTGGCTCTACTTGCTCTTTCAACAGTCCTACCGATCACAGGCGACCCTACCCACCACCTGATGAGTGAACACTGGGTTAATCTGGGGGAAGGCTAGACAGTGTGCAGGGGGGAGAATCAATCCCTCTCTCTCACACACATGTATCTCACCTACTGCCTGAGATATAAATGGCTTTAATAAGACATACACTCCCTTGAACGCTTCACCACTGGTGCCTTTCAAGCTTTGCACGATCACAGTTGGGAAAGGTGTTTAGAAAATCAGGGAAGGATACAATTCCCTATTTCGGCACAAGAGGGATTTAAATCTATCATGTATGTAGGATTCTGTTGTTAAAAAAAATGTGTCTGGCTTTGCTGAAATGCCTTTACCTGAGACTCTCTCATGAGACTCCCTGGGCCAAGAGGAACTCTTTCATAGAATCACGTCCCCTGGCCCAGTTTCAGAATGGGACAATCTAGAACAGGCCAGGTATGGCAAGATTAAACGCACAGCAGCCCCAGCTGGTGCAGTGAGGGAAGCCCCACTGGACAGACACTCGGCCCCCATCCTGGAGGCCCAGGTGGCTAAGCACAAGCTGGGCCACCTGTTGCTCAGAGGTGGACACAGCCACCTCTGCTGAAAGCAAGGCTGGGGCACAGCATGAGGACTGTCCTCACATATTCAGAGATGACTGCCTCTCAGGAGTCCTCCAGCTTCCTCCAGGACCTTCCTGCCACAGTGATTCCCTGCTGAAGTCCTGCCCATCATGAATTAATTCTCTCCACTCTTCTTTCCTATGTGGCCTGAAGTGTATCTCCCAAATTCATACGTGGAAAGTCCAGCCGTCAGTATCTCAGACTGTGACTGTATTCAGAGAAGGGGCCTTTAAAGAGGCAGTTAAGGGGACATCCCTGGTGGTCCGGTGGTTAAGAATCCACCTTCCAATGCAGGGAACATGGGTTCGATCCCTAGTTGGGGAACTAAGATCCCACATGCCACGGGGGCAACTAAGCCCGCATGCCACAACTAGAGAGCCCGTGTGCCACAACAGAACTACTGAGCTCATGCGCCACAGCTAGAGAGACGCCTGCGTGCCGGAACTAAGATCCCGCATGCCGCAACTAAGACTCGACGCAGATAAATAAATAAATAAATAATTTTTTAAAAAAGGCAGTTAAGGTGAGATGAGCTCATATGGGTGGACCCTGATCCAATATGACCGGTGTTCTTGTAAGAAGAGGAAATCTGGACACAGGCACAGAGGGAAGACCATGTGAAGACCCAGGGAGAAGGTGGCCATCTACAAGACAGAGAGAGAGGCCTCAGAAGAAACCCACCCTGCTGACACCTTGATCTCAGACTTCGAGCCTCCAGAACGGTGAGAAAATAAGTTTCTGCTGTTTAAGTCACCCAGCCTGCGGTATTTTGTGATGGCGGCCCTAGCAGACGAGTACAGGCTCCTCAAGCCCCATGTCTACCTCTCCTTCCCTTTGCTGGCCATACACACAGCGTCTTCTCACCTTTCCCTCCCTCCGCCACGCTCTGCAATCACTCTGCAGCGAAGTCTGTATAGCCGAGCCCAACCCAACAGAAATTCAAATTCAATTCTCATTGTTAAGCTCTCTTGGGTATCGACACTTATGACCACCACCTTCTTGGAATTGTTTGGCTGACCTCTCCGACTACACCTGAGTTTGGTTCCACCACCTCCTACGCCACTCCTTGCCAGGTGCCCCCTGGCTCTTACATACGTCTCCGCCCCTTAACATGGGCTGAATGCAGAGGTTCGAGTTAGGCCTTCCCTTTGATCAGCAGACAGGATGGGGGCAACCTCTTCTATCCCCATGAACTAACTGATTCATTGATTCATTGGGCAGATATTTCCCGAGCTCCCACTCTGACCCAGCCTCTAGGTGAGTATTGTACATACACTGGGAAACAAGACAGTTCCTATATCCAAGACAGTTCCTAGGAGCTTACAGCATGTTGGGGTAGAGGAGTAGGCAGCTATGTCCATCCAGCTGTAAGCTGCTATAAGAAGGTTGAGCAGAGCTGTAATAAAGGAGGGATACCTAACCTAGTTATGGCAAGTAGAAAATGCTTTTCAGAGACGTCACTTGAGAGCAGAAGGGGAACAGTTAGTAGTTAACCAGGCGTAAGGCTTGGAGGTGGGGTTAAAAAGCATTCCAGACACAAGGATCCGTCTGTACAAGACCTGGCAGTGAAGAGGGTCCGTTCCACCCAGGGACCTACCGGAGGTTCCGGATGCCAAAGGGCCCGGAGAAGTGTGACCCAGCTGGAGGGCACACCAGGGGTCAGGTCCCACTGCCCTTGAAGCCCTCTGGGGCAGGAGCTGCTTGTTTTACCCACACTCCACAGATCCCGTGGTCCGTGCACTCTCCAGGCCACCTCCACACCATGGTCCTCCACCCTGCTGTGAACTCTGACCCCTCTGCCTGGGCCTCCCCCGCCTGCACTGGGAGCTGTCCTCCAGGAGCCTTGCATGACAGATGACTCTGGCGCCCACCCCGCTGAAGGTCCTCCTCCCCACCTCCAGCCTGAGCCTCCCGCCTCCTCAGCTTCCTGTCCCCACCTCATCGCTCCACCTGAGCTGGCTTCCAAACACATGCCAACTGTGTCCTTTCCCACTCGAACTGCTTGTGTGAGGTTAACAAACGAGGTATTGATGGTAAGGCCCCAAGAAACTCCTCAGTCCTTATTTTCTCTATTTTACAGTCTCTTCCGTGCACTCATTGAAAGGGTTCCAGCCCCTTTCTCATTGGTATAAATCAGGACGCATCCAATTCCCGCGTTAATTCTAAGATACCCTGAACGATGGATTAGAGAGAACGGCCAAGATAGGGTAGTGATGGGAGCACAGACTCAGATGGCACTACCTGGCTCCACAGGCATGATGCTACCACTGACCAGCCGTGAGGCCTTGGGTAAGTTATCTGACCTCACTGTGCCTCAGTTTACTTATCTGTGCAATGGGAATAATCATAGTTTCTCCCTCATAGGGCTACCATGAGCTTTAAGTGAACTCAAATGTGTAAAGCGCTGGGCACGTAGTAAGCATCTGGTAAGAGTTAGCTACTGTCATAACTATTATTGTTATCATCCGAGTGTGAGATAGCTGGACGGCAGCTGTAAAAATGGTTGCTGAGCCTGGACCCTGTTTGTGTGATCCTGTTCTTGGTCTTCAGCTTGTACGGTGGCCTCAGCCCCACGCTTTGTCCTTTCTGTGTTCCATCTCCATTTGCACTTCAGCGCCTAGCATTTGCTAAGTGGAGACCAGACAGATTCACAGAGCTAAAGGCCCTAGTTGTTGGGGCAGCGGGTGGCTTCCCCTCCTTTCTCGCTAGAGCCACACTGAGGTGCTTCTAGGCCTTACGGGGTGAGTGCCAGGTCTCCTCTGAGCCTCTCCTCACCCTCCTGCCTTCAGTAGACCTTGGCCGCTGCACCTCCAGCACTGGCCTGCCGTCTCTCTGTTCCCATCAGTCTCCCCTGCCTCCGTGTCTGCACTGCTGGTCGGAACCAAGTCTCCTTCCCTCTGTTTCCAGGGCTCAGCCCAGGGCCTGGCACTCAGGAGGCCCTGGCACTCAGGAGAGCCTGGCACTCAGGAGGGCCTGGTGAGTAGGTCAGTGCCAGGTGGGCCCTGTGCTTCCAGGAAGGACTAGGTGCCTGCATGCCAAGTGTGCCACGGCCACCTTTAGGACGAGACTGGGGCTGGGGGAGGGTGGGAGGTCTCTCCATATCCCGGTGAGAGAGCCAGATGCAGAGACTGCAGGGAGGCGGGACTGCTCCTGGGAATCAGAGGCTTCCAACCTCAGGGTGGATCTACGTTGATGGCCTGGCTGACTTGAAAGCAATTGCCTCAGGGCTTCTCCTTCCTGAAATAGGGCTCTGTGCTTCTAAACTCACCGACTAATCTAGCAAGAATATTTAAAGGCTGAACGTGAGAACCTGCTACAAGGAAATGGGATTCACGCTGAGGGGACAGCTGAGTGCAAGGGAGAGCCACAGATAAGGAGTCGGGAAATGCTGGGCCCCGAGACCCCGAGACCTCGGGCTGAGGGGGCCAGAAATGCTGCTGTTAGTGGTGGGGACGGAGAGGGCGTGCGAGCAGCTTCCAGCTCCAGGTATGGGCTAGGAACAAGGCACAGCTCTTTCCTAAGGCTGACACGGCTTAAGGGGAAGCCTGCAACTCAAATGGAAATTCAGATGTTTGGGGTCTGCTTCGTGCTCCCTCCCCGAGCACACTGTTGGCCGTCTCTCTCTGGCGACAGCACTGCGGGAAGATGGGCACCAGCTCAGGCTTCTTGCCAGCCCCACGGTCCCTTCTGAGCCCCTGCCATGTGACATGGAACCCGGACCCTGGCAGACACGCTGAGGGGGTCCATTAAATACCTGCAGGGTGAGCAGTGGTAAGGGCTCCTGGGAAGGGCACCACAGGAAGTGGTTACTGAACCCTTTATGGCCTGAGGTTGTGCAAACAATGTTAGGCAAGATGTTCTTACGCGGGATAGGATCCCTCTTTTAATATTAAAAAGTGAACTTTATGGTGTTTATTACTTACACAATTTATTTACACAATTGGTCATCCCTATTACCTATACTTTCTAGTTTTTTGAAATAGGACTATAGGGTTTTTGACTTGGGCGACCTAAAAGCCCTTGCCAAGCCATAAAGGGTTAAAATAGCATTCAGATGACATCAGCGCAAGGGAGTAGAGTCCCAGAGCCTCGAAAATGATAAAGTCAATCCACAAAGCCGAGGTCTAGGCAGCCAGTCTCTTAGGGACACGACTGGCCTCCAGATAGCCAGAGAGAAGAGGCGCTTGGAAATTTCCAGACCTGCCTGGTGCCAGGATTCGGGGAGCTTGGGGCTCAGACCCCCAAACTCAGAATGTTCAGAAAGCATCTTTGCTGACGCTCCCAGGCATTCTTTCCCTCCTTCCCCACCTACCGAACCCTGGAGTCCTGTTGGCAAGACTGGAGTAGGCGTTCCCGCTGGGCGAGGAGGTGGCTGGACTGGAGAGAGGACTGTAGGAGGAGGGGTCGGCTGGGTAGGTGTGGCTCGTTCCGATCCCAAAGGGAGAAGACTGAGTCTTGCTGGACTGGGAGGGGATGGGCTGCAATCGGGATGAAGCACAGAGATGGAGAGCATCAGCAGCAGGTGTCCCCGGTCCACGGCCTGAGCTGGTCACTGCCACCCGCAGCGGCAGTCCCGCCCTGGGCCGATAGCGGCTCCAAAGGCCCTCCTGGGCCTGCTGGGCACAAGGCCTGGGATCAGGCCACTGTGTGCCGGCCCAAGAACCACAGCACTGGGGCCCTGGATCTTTGGGGCAGGTCTGGTTGAAATTCATGCCCAGGGCTACAAGGATCTAGGTCCTGTGCCTTCTGTTTATGGGACCTTGGCAAGGACTCCCTCAGCCCAGAGGACAGCCGTCCTCACAGCGACCACACGGAGTGTGTGTCCCAGCGCTGATGTTCTCACGCACTCCTGGGCCAGGGAAATTCAGGTCCCGAGTGGTGAGGGGCTCGCTCCTGATCGAGGGCCTCTGTGCACCCGCCCCTCCCCCAGGTCCCCCAGGACTTCCCCGAGACTGCCGGGAGAAAAGGCTGCTGAAACCAGACTCGGTACCATTGCTGGGGACCCAGTTCTCAAAGTACCCTTAGGGTGGCCAGTGCTCCTGGGAGCCCGGCTGCGTTTGGGGTGGTCAGCTGCAGCTCAGCGTGCCGCCCCTTCTCAGAGCTGGGATGCAAAGTAAGCACAGCCCAGGTGCTCTGCACCCTCTGGGCACCTGGGGGCAGTGCCCTCACCGACACCCATACCTGTCCGGGAAAGGGCGGCCGACTACCCGCCCACGCCACCTGACTCTGGTTTAACTGCCGGGAGATTTGGGACATGTTCTGGCTCGTCGAGGAAGAGGACTGGATATCGTTCACGCCAGGCACGTGCACCACCGAAGAACTGCAAGGGAAGAAAACGCATTCGTCCCAGGGAGACGCCCCAGCTCCACGCGCCCTGTCCCGGGCCACCTCTCCCGGAGCGCACCGCTCTCTCCCACCGGAGCTGTGCATCACTGGATCGAAGGCCCTCAGGGGGAGCCCCCGGTCTTCCTTCTCTCCCCCGGGGCTCCCTCAACCCATCACTGCTGCCTCTTTTTCCCCACAGGGTCTCCCCCTCACTCTTCTCTACGGAGCCCCAATCCCACCCCTCTGTGTCTCTTGCTTTCAACGGATGATTCCCAGGAAAAGAGCAGCTTCTTGGAATAAAAATCAGTCTTGGTGTTAACTTGCTCTCTGTGCTCTGGTTAATTTGTTCCTTTGGGGCACCTATAAAGCTTAAGGATTCAGGAAATAGGCCACAGGCTTTCAGAGAAAAGAGCCTGTCAGTGGAAGCCTGCTGGGTGGGGCCTGGACCTGCCCGCCCCCATCCCAGCACGAACTGTTTACCTCTTTTGACCCTTCAGTGAATCTTCGGTTGAATCCAACGAGTCCTTAGTAGACACCCGCTGTGTGTGTCACCCATGCTCCCTGCCTGTCCTCCCGCAGGCTCAGTCCCTGACCGCTGTCTCTGCCCCTAGGCCTGCGCTGGCTGCACTGCTATAGGCGTGGCTTCTGTGAGATCTTCCCAGTTCCGCCAATTATACAACAAGCTCATTACAGATAAAGGAGACCGGGGAAGGAAGACTTGCATTTCGTTTCAGGCTCTTCCTCCTGCCTCCCCAGGGCCAGCTCCGCACAGGCAGAGTGCTGGGTGCCCACGAGCGAATCACATGGGAAGAAGGGGGCTAATCACGGAGGGTCTGGGTGGAGGTGGGTTTTCAGCCAGGTTTTTAAAGAATGGAAGGTTATAGACCAGTAAAGAAGACCGGGTACCGTTTCACTAATTGTATTACAATATGTTTTCCATGCTATCCGGTCCCTCTTTTTTTTTTTTTTTTTTTTTTTAAATTTACTTATGTATTTATTTTGGGCTGTGTTGGGTCTTCTTTTCTGTGCGAGGGCTTTCTCTAGTTGCGGCGAGCGGTGTGCGGGCCTCTCACTGTCGCGGACTCTCTTGTTACGGAGCACAGGCTCTACACGCGCAAGCTCAGTAGTTGTGGCGGGCCCTCTTTTTTTTTTTTTTTTTTTTTTAAATTTACTTATGTATTTATTTTGGGCTGTGTTGGGTCTTCTTTTCTGTGCGAGGGCTTTCTCTAGTTGCGGCGAGCGGTGTGCGGGCCTCTCACTGTCGCGGACTCTCTTGTTACGGAGCACAGGCTCTACACGCGCAAGCTCAGTAGTTGTGGCTCACGGGCCCAGTTGCTCCGCGGCATGTGGGATCCTCCCAGACCAGGGCTCGAACCCGTGTCCTCTGCATTGGCAGGCATATTCTTAACCACTGTGCCACCAGGGAAGCCCCTATCCGGTCCCTCTTAAAATAAGAACTCAGAGGTGACAAGACATTCCTGCACTAACCACGATCAAGGGGAACTTCATTCCCACCCTCCTGAAAGCACTTCCTCACTTAACGCAGGACTCCTTTCCCATTCTCCCTCCTGATGAATGTGTGAGCTCAGAGGGCCTTTTCTGATCACTGTCCTCTGGGTCAGGGTGGCCCTCGGTGCCCTCACAGCACTGATTGGAGAGCTGGCAGTTAGCCCTGTGGGTCCTAGGAAAGGTGCCCCGGCTAACGTATGCACAGGGCCCACGGGACCACAGCAGGACTTGGGCTGGGGATGTACTTAGGGATGTGCTGCCACAGCTGTGCCGTTCTGGTGGGGGCTCAGGGTCATTCATCCCATAGCCCTTCCCACTCAAACCAGCTCAGGCCCTGCAGATTTACAGGAAACTGCCCATCCCACAGGCGTAAAGCCTCATGCGTTCTTTGATTATTATTATTATTTATAAATTTATTTGATTGATTGATTGATTTTTGGTTGCGTTGGGTCTTTGTTGCTGCATGAGGGCTTCTCATTGCGGTGGCTTCTCGTGTTGCAGAGCACGGGCTCTAGATCGCGGTCTCAGTAGTTGTGACGCACGGGCTCAGTTGCTCCGCGGCATGTGGGATCTTCCCAGCCCAGGGCTCGAACTCATGTCGCCTGCATTGGCAGGCGGATTCCTAACCACTGCGCCACCAGGGAAGCCCTCTTTAATTAATCCATCCATTCCTTCTATAGACCAGTATCTAGTGAGTGCCTCCCCAGTGCCAGGCTCCACATGGAGGCTGGTGTCCCCCCGGACTCCTTCCTCGCACAGCCGTCCAGACATCAGCCTGCCTTCCCTTCTGGTAACTGCCCTCCACCCTGCCCCGCTTTTTTGTTTCTGTGACGACAGTCCACACAGGCACAGCACCTCCAGCTGGACCGTCTCACTCCTCCACTGTGCCCCCCGCACCCCTGAACTTTCTCCAGGGCTCTGCTTCCTCCATCAGTGCCTTTTCTCCCACAAGTCATCAGTGATGGAGTCCGAACTCCCGGGCGTGGTATTCGAGGCCTCCGAGGTCTCATTCCATTTCTCCCAGACTCGAGGCCTCCCCATCTCTCCTGCTTCCCGGGCTCCGCTCACCACATCCCCGATGGCTGGGTGCCCGCCCTGGCAGCAGATGGCCACCTGACTTTTGCTTCTGGGCGGCCCTCCCGCCCCTGCCACGCTGCCTCGGGCTGTCCCTCCTCACCTCTGGCCTCTGCTCCGTCCCTGCTGCCCTCTGTCCAGACGGCAGGGGGTTGCGGGGGGAGCAGCAAGTGTTATGAGGACTCGGTGAACGCGGGCCTGGGCTGGCACACAGCCTGGCACGGAACTGCAATTGGTCACCGTGTGCTGAGTGCGTGAGTAACACAGCAGCAGGGCATAAGTCTGGAGGCTCGGCCAGCGCTCAGCAGAGCGGGGTGACCGGCAGTGATGACGGCTTGGGAGCAGCTCACTGGGGGTTGTCGTCTTGTCCTCCTGTCCCCAGACCAGAGAGTCGCTGCCTGTTCAGAGACTCAGAACAGGTTGCAATCCAGCGGGGCCCAGCTGCACGGCTGGTCAGAGCCACTCCAAGATTCCAGAGGCTGCTGTTCCAGGGCACAGCTGCCGAGCTACCTGCTGCTTCCCCAGGAGGTCTGTCCATGGACCAGTGTGGAAGCATGAGCCTCATCCCCTTAGAGAGGGCAGTCCCGGCCCGGACCTCTCCCTGGGGTGGCTGGTCCCACCTGCCCAGTCTTGGTCCCTGCCTGCATCTTATCTGGAAACTCAGCTCTGGCCAAGTCAGCCAGAGGCTGGGCTGTATGAGGAGCCCCATCCTCCTGGGCACGCATCTGAGATGCTTCTCCTAGTGAGTCTGCGGGCATCTGATGCTCACTTGAGTACCCACACACCCTCCCTGAATGCTGCGGGTCTCTCCTCTAGCCATTCTCCGCAGCCTGTGCTCCTGTCCCCGGAAGGCAGGGGAGCCAGGCCTTGCCTCTGGTGGTACTGTCATGGTGGTGTTGTCACAGCTTCCTCTGTGACCTACAAGAGGTCCCTGATGCTAAGAACCAAGCTGTGGGAAGGCCAGACATCCTGCTTGTACCTCCCATGAGTGGCCCTTTAGGCTGAGATCCCAGGCATGATGGGCCAAGTTGTCCTCTCCCCCTTGGAGTTGGCCATGGCCTCAGAACCAGGGAACAGGGCACTTTCTGCTGCCTTGTCAGGTGCCCCAGCTCTGCCCCATCTGGGCCCTGGCTAGAGGCCACCTCACTCCCTTCTCCCCGGCAGGCGCTGCTACACAACGCAGTGGCTGGCACCTTTCACATCTGATATAGAGTTAACTGACACCATGCACTTACGGTGACTCACCTAGGGCTCACAGGGCAGAACCGGAGCCACCAGACTCCTCAGCCTGGCCCGGGCATGTGGATGTGTAAGCACGAAGTGAGGTTTGTAGTATTTGTTGCACGCAGAGCCAAGCTCTGAGACCCAGGGCTTCGCTGGGTAGGGGGGCCTCTTCCTCCCCTCTTGGCCCGCTGCCCGCCCCCACCAGGTACCTGAAGGCCTTTCCCGAGTGTCCCGGGGGAAACGGGCTTCCTTGGGAGTAGATCTGCTGAGTTCCTGCTGCAGACGCCGAGCTCATCACTTTCTTCTCCGCTGGGAAAAGCAGAGCAAGGGTCACATTGGAGGAGTTCCTGCCTTGCAGACCCTGGGGCAGGGAGCCCCGAGCACAGATGCAGGGGTGGCGTGCACGAGCAGGAGGGCACAGGCCCTGGGTGGCCCATCCCATCCCCATGCAGCCTGCCCCACCCTGATCTCTGCAGCTGCTCTTGAGGGCCCCTGGCTGCTCCCTGAAGCCTCAGCTGGGCCATGAGCTGTAAGGCAGGCTCTTTCCGAGAGTCGGGAAGATGAAAAGAACTAAAGAGGGTTCTTCCTCACATAGTATTTTACGGAGTTCTTCTCACCTGGGGTGGGTATGATGCCTCTTATTATTTTTTTTTTATTTAGATTTTTTTGATGAGGACCATTTTCTTTAAAAAGTCTTCATTGAATTTGTTACAATATCGCTTCTGTGTTATGTTTTGGTTTCTTGGCCACAAGCCATGTGGGATCTTTTTAGTATTATTGTTATTATATGTTTGTGCTTTTTTTGCGGGGGGGGGGGGCTGCACCGGGTCTTCGTTGCTGTGCACGGGCTTTCTCTAGTTGCGGCGAGCGGGGGCTACTGTTCGTTGAGGTGTGCGGCTTCTCATTGCGGTGGCTTCTCTTGTTGCAGAGCACAGGCTCTAGAGCGCAGGCTCAGTTGTTCCACAGCATGTGGGATCTTCCCGGCCCAGGGATGGAACCCGTGTCCCCTGAACTGGCAGGTGGATTCTTAACCACTGGACCACAAGGGAAGTCTGCCATGTGGGATCTTAGCTCCTCGACCAGGGATCGAACCTGCACCCCCTGCACTGGAAGGCGAACACCTAACCACTGGACCGCTAAGGAATTCCCGATACCTCTCATTTTATGCATGAGAAGGTGCAGAGCCATGGTTAAGAGGACAGACTCTAACGTCCAGCTCTGCCCTATTTATCTGGGGTGTGGCCTTGGACATGTTATTTAACCTCCTCCTGTCTCCGTTTCCCCGAGTGAAAGATGGTGATAATAATAGTAGCTTCCTCATAGGGATGTGGTGGGAATTCAATGAGTTAGCATAAGTTAAGTGCTTAGAACAGGGGCCAGTATCAGAGCCAACAGCATTTAAATGTTTGCTATCACTTGCTAGTGTGGAAACTGAGGCTCACTTTGTCCAAGCTCACGAGCCAGTGAAGGAGGACTCAGGGCTTGAATCCAAGTCCAGCACTCCTCCCACTGGCCCAGAACCCTGCCTGACCCCGCTGCCCTAACCCAGCAGGTGCTCCAGCTAACCTGGAGCAGCCCCGACCTGTGTTCCTTACCCTTCCACGAGGGTTTCTTTGAGAGGCCAAGCTCCTCATACAAGTGAAAACACTCAGGCCCAGCCAAGATGCATAATAGTGGATGCTTTTCTGCCACCACGGAGTGCTAAGCAGAAAACTCAGTTCAGCAGTCTCTCCCACAGAGAGAGGCTGAAGAAATGGGCTCAAATCCCAGCTGGGCTGTTAGATCTTGACACGAGGAAGAGGGTGGTAGTTTGAGAAACAGGAGTGGGAACGGGAGCCTTCTCACTCCCTCTGGTAATTGAGGGGTCCAGGGCTCTCCGAAGCACCCTCCCAATTTCCCTAGAATCTCAAAATCCCTACGCATCTCATTCCTATAGACCCTAACATCCCTGCTTGCAACAAGATCTTGGAATAAAGGATATAAAGGTGAGTTACATGGCAATTATTTTGTGCCTGGACAGACCCCACGTCTGCACCTGTCTCTGGCTTGCTGGTGGGGGGATGGGCGGAGCGGGTGGATCCTCCATTGAGTGAGCGTGAGAAGTGATGGACACTCAGGCTCACAGGTTTGGGGCCCAGAGAGCTGGCTTCAGGGGCCATGTGACAAATCGCCCACACATGTCAACAAACCTCTGTGACGTTTTGAGAAACCGGAGGCACTGAGCAGTTTTCCTGGTCCATTTTCTTTTGCTGCAGTGACGGGGTGCTCATTGGGAAATCCTTACAGGATGGAAAGAGATCAGACTCGGGTGTGTATTGCTAACCCAAATCATAAGGCCTTGGATCTTGGAGAGAAAGAGATGAGGCTAAAAGTTGCGTGAGTTAGGAAGACTTCTGGTCTTCTCTTGACTATAAACAAGCCACTTTTTCTCATGTATTTAAGGTTTTTTGGTGGTTGGTTCAATATGAAACATTTTTTTTCTAAATGCTCCAGGGCATCTGTGGGGTACACTATCTATCTATCTATCACTTAAAAAAAAATATATATATATATATATACATAAAATTATTCAATATTCTGTATCTTTATTATTTTGATGTACATGATTTGCTAGAGATGAAGAAAGGCATATCGAAATCTTCTGCCGTCATCTGGCTTTGTCAGGATCTCTTGTGTTTCAAACCATTTTTGGATTTCACATTTCATTGTTCATGACATTTATATCTTCATTTTAGGTTCCATCTTTTACCTGTACACAATAGGCTTCTTTCTCTGCTTTCCTCCTTGGTTTTGGAGAGTATCAACACTACCCGCTCTTTCCGGTTCCATACTTTTCATTTTATCTTGTTTCGGTTATATCGTATTTTGGCATCATACTATTCAAGAATTATCAGTCAGAAGCCCTTGAGCATCAACTTATTTCATTACTCGTGCTGTTCATATTTTCTTGCTCTCTCTCTTTATTTTCCTCCTGAGTGTTTTGCAAGTTGCTAAAACTTTCCTTGTCTTTTCTTGGAAGCGGTTTGGAGGCGAGACCTCTCTCCTTCCATCTTTTTTTTTTTTTCCCATCCATTAGTGGTTATGTTTAAGCATACTTGAAGTTATATGTCAGAGATAAAATAGTATAGACTGATGAGAAATGTCTGTTTCTAGTCCCCTGATCCAAAGTATGTATCTTTGCTGAACTGACTCTGGTTTTTATTTTTAAATATCTTTTTTACCTTCTGACAATGTTATATTAATTCCAGGTGTCACTAGTTTCACTTTTTCATCGCTGCTTCTTTTCCAACCTATCACTTCCATTCTTGTGTTCCATATTTTGATTCATTTCACAAAAAGCACAGTCTTCTGCAGGTAATTTTTTTCCAGGAAGTATAAGGAGATGGTGCATGTCCGAGAAGGTCTTTCTGTTGCTTTTTCATATAGGAAAGCAGCTTGGTTGGTGGAAATGTTCTTGGATTACATGTTTTCCTTCCCTTCTTTTTCCTTTTCTGTTAATTTTTTTTCTATTTTGTCATCTTTATGGGAAAAGGTCTCTGTTTGTATAATATTAAAATTTCAAATGGGTTTCCCAGAAATGCTGTGGGTATCTGATCAAATAGTTCAGGCTTATCTGAGAGGAAGAGGAACTTCTGCTGTTTCCTCTTGCTGGATGAAATTACGTTTCTCTATAAAAGTCGAGGAAATACCGCTGTGGGCGGGTGGCACATCTGGATGGCTGGTGGGAAGCACCAGAGGGGAGCCTCCCCGTCATGCTAACAGGTCTGTTCTCTGTTGCTGTTCTCAGTTCAGGCAGCTCCAGCGCGCTCCCTACTTTCCTAGCATCTGGTTCACAGCCACGTGGGCGCGAGGGCTGTGGTCTTCCACTACAGGTGCTGGCAGCAGGAGGCCTGAGATCTGCTCTCTGCCAGCTGCCCGGGGCCTCTCTGTCCTCCCTGTGGCCCGTGCTGACCCCAGTTCCTTAAGTCCTAGGAGGACGCTAATGGGGGTCCCTTCCCATTACTGCGTTCCCCACGCTTCCATGGCATGAGTCGGCCGGTTTCTCCCTTCAGCTGATCCCGATTACACTGTATCTCACAGATCACATGAAAATGGGATCTCTTCCCTGAATTTTGGAACTGACAAAGACATTTCCAAGTTTTATATGTTGCCGATCTTAGCGGCAGTCTGAGTGGGCGAGTGAGGCAGCTGCACACGTGGGTTCCACGTGACACCTGAACTTTGAACAGCACCATCTTCTTTTTTTAAAAATACCTTTTTATTATTATTTATTTATTTATTTTTGGCCGCCCCTCACAGCATGTGGGATCTTAGCTCTCCGACCAGGGATTGAACCCGAGTCCCCTGCAGTGGAGGCACAGAGTCTTAACCACTGGACCGCCAGCGAAGTCCCAAGAATGGCGCCATTTTCTCTAACTGCAGTGCTAACACAGGTGAGCACCCCAGTGACCACCACGAAGGATGAGCCGTGGAACACCCATACAATGGAACACTACGCAGGCGGTAAATACGATTTAGACCATTTAATAATCTAGGAAGACGTTCATAATAAATTGTCATGTGAAAAAGTAAGCTACCAAACAGCAGGAGCTTGATTTTGTATATAAAAAGATTTCATATGTGTAGAAAAAGACAAAAAAGGCGACTTTTAAAAAGTTAAAAAAGATTAAATCTGGGTGGTAGGATACTGGATACTTTTTATTTTCCTTTTTACTGCATATTTTTATTTTGAAATGTGGTCCTCTCTGCATTAGAGATTAAGTTGAGATTCTTTTTTTTTTAAAATAAATTTATTTATTTTTGGCTGTGTTGGGTCTTCGTTGCTGCGCGTGGGCTTTCTCTAGTTGTGGCAAGCGGGGGCTACTCTTGGTTGCAGTGTGCTCATTGCGGTGGCTTCTCTTGTTGCGGAGCACGGGCTCTAGGTGTGCGGGCTTCAGTAGTTGTGGCACGTGGGCTCAATAGCTGTGGCTCACGGGCTCTAGAGTGCAGGCTCAGTAGTTGTGGCGCACGGGCTTAGTTGCTCCACAGCACGTGGGATCTTCCCGGTCTGGGGCTCGAACCCGTGCCCCCTGTATTGGCAGGCGGATTCTTAACCACTGCACCACCAGGGAAGTCCCAAGAGATTTTTTTTTTTTTATAGGGACGTGTCTTTGTCTTGATAAAGCTAAATTCTACCATGATTAATAGAGCTCATTTATTCCAATTCCTCAAATTTTGAAGATGAGATGTCAGAGGCTCCAGGTTGGTTGCCCCAGGTAACGGGTAAATGAGAGGCGAGGCCAGGAGTAGAGAGGATCCACTGGAACCCCTGTATTTGGTGCTACTTTTCTACCCTGTAAAAGTCGCTGTAAATTCACCCTCAAGGGTGGCTGCCTCCAAATGGCTGGACAGCAACTATAAACCCCACAATCTCACGACCTCAGCCTCCTTTGGAAACTTACATGCACTGATTCCTGCAAACATCTCGGCAAACCGCGGATCTCTTTCCTGGGAAAAGATTGAGTCTGCCTTTTCCACAGACTTCCCGGCCTCGTGAACCCCGGCTGGCAGGTTGGAGACAGGAACCTGTTTGCACGTGAAAACACAAGAGCATCCTGCGTGTAAGGTGCAGAGCAAACGCTCCCAGCAGTCACCTGTTTGCCTCCACCAGATCCCCCTCCCTCAGAATTGCTGGCATTTCAGCCTTCAGTGTTGTGTAGGGCAGGAGCTTTTCTGTACAGGAAAGCCAAGAACAGACGGGCGGGGGTGTGAACGAGAGGTCACAGAAAGATCACTGGAGTCCCATTGATCACTTGGAGAGAGATAAATAAAAATAATCAACCTAGTCTAAATATCAGGAAAAGTGAACATAAAGTTTAATTGGAGAGAGAGGCCAAATACCAACACAAGCTGTGGTTTCTCCCGCAGGGGGGCCTGGGGAGATGGGAGAAGGAAAGGGGACAGGGCAGTGAAGTGGGAGGCACAGGCTGTGACTGGACAAGTGTGCTGAGAACAGAGGGGCTCAGACTAAAGGCGGGAGAAGCAGCGAGGAGGCTGCAGGGCTGACACAGTTCAAAGCTTAGGGTTAGGGTTAGGCTTAGGCTTAGGGTTAGGCTTAGGGTTAGGGTTAGGCTTAGGGTTAGGGTTAGGGTTAGGTTAGGGTTAGGGTTAGGGTTAGGCTTAGGCTTAGGCTTAGGCTTAGGGTTAGGGTTAGGCTTAGGCTTAGGGTTAGGGTTAGGCTTAGGGTTAGGTTAGGGTTAGGGTTTGGGTTAGGCTTAGGGTTAGGCTTAGGCTTAGGGTTAGGGTTAGGCTTAGGGTTAGGGTTAGGGTTAGGCTTAGGCTTAGAGTTAGGGTTAGGTTAGGGTTAGGCTTAGGCTTAGGGTTAGGGTTAGGTTAGGGTTAGGCTTAGGCTTAGGCTTAGGGTTAGGGTTAGCGTTAGGCTTAGGGTTAGGGTTAGGGTTAAGGTTAGTTCCCACACAGCCTCTGCATCTCAGTACCAGTAAGTCCCCTACATACGAACGAGTTCCGTTCCGAGAGCATGTTCGTAAGTCCAATTTGTTCGTAAGTCCAACAAAGTTAGCCTAGGTCCCCAACTAACACATTCGGCTCTATAGTACTGTACTGTAATAGGTTTATCATACTTTTCACACAAATACTACATAAAAAACAAACAAAACATAAAGAAGACCTTTTTAATCTTACAGTACAGTACCTTGAAAAGTACAGTAGTACCAGCTACATCACTGCTGCTTTTACGCTTGCTTCTGGACATCCTGGGCTTGAAATAAAGATACTGTACTACTGTACTCTCTACAGTGCTGTAAAGTACACAAAAGCACAGTCACTTTTAAAGGACGCACGCATGTCACAATGTACGCCAGACACGTGAGCTAACTTCCGTGACTGGACGTGTGAATGCACGTTCGCATCTTTGAAAGCTCGCAGCTTGAAGGTTCGTATGTAGGGCACTTACTGTGCTGGCTGACCGCGTCTCCTAGCGCTTCCTGTTTTACACTCTTCATGGCTCGGCTCAGCTCTGCATGGAAGAGTCACAGCCGACCCCCCGCCCCACTCCGGGGACCAAAATGCTTTTTGCAGGGTGGGTAGAGGGACAGACAGCACCTCTTGAGCTGAGGGGCTCAAGCTAAGGATTGGATTTAGTCCGCAGTCCTTTGGTTGGAGACAGTTCCAACTGGGAAAGCGCTTTCCAGAAATTCACCTGCGGTAAGTCGTAGGATGACAACCCGTCTCTCTGGTGCACCTCCAATTCCGCCTGCTGCTGCTGAAGCTGCCTGGGAAACAAGGAGTCAGCAGTCACGAAGAACAGAAGTGGTGCCGACGGGGCGGAGCCACAACTGTCCCTGCTCCCCAAGGGCACAGATGGCAACGCCCAATGGATCTCTAAACTGTTCTCAGTTATGACTGATTTCATTATTTTTATGTCTCAAATCAAGACCCCAAGCCTCGTCTTTCAAGTGTAGGCTGCCAATATTTAGGAAATAAGTTTTGATTTATGACTTCATTTTATGCAGGGTAAAAGACACCAACACTAAAAGAGAAAAAAATTTAAGGCAAAATTCAGAAAAGCCCAACGATGCTGTTGGCTTCAGCCAACACTTGCTTCCCTGTAAGCTGGTAGGAGGTGACATCATCCCATCCAAGTCTCACGCTAAATTTTCACAGTGGTTACTTTACCCCACATTAAAATTAAGAGATGGAAGTCGAAAGAGGCCAAGCGGTTGTCCCAGTTGGCTGACCAGCAAGTGGCTGTGACACGACAGAGCCAGGATCTGACCTCATGCGTCTGACCCGGCTTGCTCTGCTCTCTGCACGGTACTGGGCTGCTTGACTTGGGAAACCAAAAGACTACTTAAGAGGGAATGGTTGCTTGACGTTTTAAAGTATGGAAACTGGGTTACTTTCAAGGCACAGTGAGTCCTGCAGCTCAGAGCCTACAAAAGGGGCAGGATGACCCTTAAACACCAACAAGGATGTCAGGCAAAAACTTACTGGCAAATTACTGACAAAAATCAGTCCCCCACCCTTGCCCGTGCATCAATTTAAAGGACATGAACAGACCATTCAAGCATAAACAAATATGTAATATGCAATATGTATACATATAACATGTATATACATATAACAAGCAAGTAATCGGGGAAATATTTTCACCACTAAAATAAACAAAATAAGTGCAAATTAAAATAACCTCGAAGTATAATTTTTCACCTACTAAGTTAGTAAAAACATGCTTAGTGTGGTGGCTTGGTGTTGAAACCAGTCAGCTCACACTCTGTAGGAGAAGCATGTGTGGACGCAATCTTCTTAGAAAGCAGTATGGCGACCACATTAGGAGGTAACGGCCAGGGTCACACCCTTCCCTTCCAGGTGGTCCCCCTGCTGCTGGGGTTTCTGCTAAGGAAATGATTCAGGGGCAGGAAACAAGAGCTATCCACGCAAAGCTGGCTATAATAGGGGAGTGGCTTGGTAAACTACGTATATTAATTTGCTGAGGAAATCCTCTACGGTCACCAGCAGTGGCCACTGTGAAGACCACCTGGAAACACCAGAAGGTGTGATAAGAGTGTGTGGAAAAGTTCAGCACGAAATGTTATGGACGCTATGATTACGGCTACAAACGTTATGTCCTATGTGGGTGAACAAGATTTGGAACGTGGAAAAAAATATCTTAAGTGCTTGCATTAATTGGACAGATTTTCGTTTTCACTATTTCACTATTTTAAGGCAAGAATGATCCTAGGGGGTCCCTTTGTACATCTTTGGACATCAAGCTTTTCTCATGCCTGGCCACGCCCCGGACAGGGAGTCAGCAGGACCCCTGGAGGGACGGCTCACAGATTCCCCCCGCCTTCACTTGGGGTGTGAGGTGCACGGAGAGCTCACTAGACACTCCACGGGGAGGAACGGAGGGGTGGGCTGGTGTGGATTGGCTCCGTCAGGGGAGCAGGTCCCTGCAGAGGGGCCACTGCGAGCTCTCAGTGGGATAACTGCAACCTGAATCAGCAGGATCTGGAGGGCCCCCCTCGGAGGAGCGGTGTAGTTGGGCCAGGGGGAGGGCAAAGACGCCGGCATCCACCGTGCATCCGCCCCAGCCCTCTGCTACGGCTCTGCACTCATGCAACTCACGTTAGCCTCACCGTGAGCTAACCCTCGAGGTAGATATTTTAGAAACTCCCTTTACAAGTGGGGAAACTGAGGCCCAGAGAGGCTACCACGCTGCAGAGACTGGATGGCACTCTTGGAACGGGTGATCAAAGAGGGTGTAGGGAAGGGGTTACTTGGCAGGTGTGGGACAGTGGTAAGGGAGACTCGGCTTGGATACTGAAGAACCCCTGGGCTAGTGCAGTGGGGGGAAGCCCAACTTCCCCCCGGGCTGAAGGGGCAGGGGCAGCTGGTAGGGATCAGCTGCCTGATGACGGTTGCAGCCTCTGCTCGCCTTGGGAGGTGGCCGGCCTCCTCTCACCCCACTGTCCGCAGCCTGTCCCTCCACTGGCCAGACAACTGGGAACGCTCTCGTTCCTGTCCACAGAGTTCAACATTGGCCCTTCCAGGGCACATAACAGGGCAGAGTGTGGAAACAAGGTCTCAAAGGGCAAACACGAACGTCAACACAACCGCCAGGCTGGTAGGTGGTGAAGACTGAGAAAGAAAAGACTTTCTAACACCAAGCGCGGAAGCATTCCTTTTCCTGACTATTCTCAGCAACTAGGAACGGAATGAACAGAGGGGATCTGGTCCCCAGCTCCCTGGCTGGAGCAGTCCCTAGTATTGATACATCATCTCAGATGGGCCACTGGCCAGTCTCTGCCCGACCGCCACTGTCCTGGGGAGCTTGCTACTTTCCGAGGCAGCCTGCTCCATTTGTAGACAGAAATAATATAAAAAGTCTGTCCCCAAAACGGCCCAAATCTACCTTCCTACAACTCCCAGTTTGAGCTCCAATTCTGCCCTGGAGAAACACAAAATAACTTGAATTGTGCTTCTCAACTCTTTTTCTCAGCATTCAAAGAGATGTACGGTCTGAACACTATTCACTCCTCCAGCCGTGCCTTTCACTTGGTGCCCCTGGTGTGTGTGTCCCCTGTAAGGGAAGACATCCTAGAAAAGGACCCCAGTTGGAGGACCCAGTGAATAGTTTATTTGGAACTAAGCCCGGGTGAGCCATGTCTTCAGTGAAGTGTGCTGAAATATCTACGCCAAGCTCTGTGCCTGGCACTGGAGAGAGGATGATGATTCAGAACCCATGTGGTCTCTGCCCCTGGGGAGCTGACAACCTCCAGAGGAAAACAGACAA
Source organism: Lipotes vexillifer (assembly GCF_000442215.2). Classification (NCBI taxonomy): domain Eukaryota; kingdom Metazoa; phylum Chordata; class Mammalia; order Artiodactyla; family Lipotidae; genus Lipotes; species Lipotes vexillifer. The sequence goes on from NW_006771642.1 coordinate 140,849, forward strand.
GTTGGCAAGCAATTGTGGTATGTTGAGTTAAGGCCACGACACGGGAAGAATGAGGTTCTATCTGAGCACACAGTTCGTCTTCCCACCTTGGTGTGAAAGCCCAGGGAAGAGGTTAACAATAAAACCAGCATCTGAGATTGCCCACCAGGCAGTCTAAGCTTATGCTTGTTACACCAGGAAACAGGAGCACTAAAAATAATTTTCAAAAAAATGGATATTTCAAAAACATTTTAAAGAACCGATATAATCATCAATAGAAAAATCACAATTTTCTATATTCTTATTCTTACTTGACAGTTTTGTTTTCTCTTATTTTGATTTACATCTTGAGGGCACCCTCATCTTTCATTTGCAGGGCCTCTAAAATCTGAGTGTAGTACTCTGAGCCAGTACTTCACTACTGTTTTCACATCTCTGCAAAAGACCCATTTTACAGATAAAGAAACTAAGGCTCAGTGACACAGTTCTGTGTGGTGCACACAGGACTCAAAGCCAAGTCTCTCTGGTTGCAGACCCCACACTCTGTCCCACAGGTGTAACAGGAACCATCATGTCACGCCTCCGATTCCAGAGCTGTGGGCCACACAAGACACCACCTTGAGCCACCAGGTGGGAGAGAAAAAAAGACCTGTGCCTTGGGATTTTTGGAGCAGTGAACTCCCCTTCATGGCGGGAATCCGTGGACCACCCTTTCTTCCTTTCACAAGTTTCCCAGGGCCCAACCTTCAACCCACAAGCAATTTTCCAAGAAATAATGACCACTCCTACCTTGTGGCTCAGCCTTGGTGTCCAGCCCAAGCACAGAATCTTGGTGAGTGGGCAGCTGTGCTGCTGTGCCTGGGGCCCGGCCGTGGGGTGAACAGGGCAGAAACCCAGACCTCTCCACTCACCCTGCTGTGTACCCTCGGGCTGGTCTGCGATGCAGGGAAGATGGGCTTCTAATTTGCAAAGAAGTGTGGTCAGGGCCTGAGGTGTTACGATGGGAGTTTGTTCTCAGCTCTGTTGCTCTGGGGGCTTTGAGACCACAGAAAGCAACTTTCACCGTAGAAGGAAAATAAAGTCTCAGGCTTGGCTGGCAAATCCCAAGGATCCTAACCTCACTCCCCCTGTGGTCCAGACATCAGATTCTCTGTCCTGGCCTTTGGTTTCCGCTTCTGCAGCCGAGTGCATGGGGAAGAAATGCTGACCTGCAGGCCGCCCCATCCTGAGAAGAAGCCAAAGGAGCTTTCTCGGACATTTCACGGCAACGGAATAAAAATAAACCTTGGTGTGCTTGCAAATTCCAGAGAGGGAGAGACACGGCAGCTCGGCTGCAAGCTGACTGACAGTGCACGGGAGGGACCTGAGGGAACCGGGCTCTCACTGCCCCTGACCGCTGCCCCCTGCCCCCTGCCCATTAGCTGGGGGACTAGAGCTGATGATTAGAAAACAGACGCATCAAGCCCAGGCTTCCTGTCAGTGTGGCCTCCCTGCATGGGAAGGCGCAGGATGTTGGGCAGATGCTGTCAATTTATCTCTGACACTCCCAGAATGGAGGTTTTTACTCAGCTTGAGTAAGTGAGCAACCAGCCATTAGGGGGGGCATTCGGGGGCAGCGTGTGATCACACCCCTGGGTGTAACCGGAATCCAGCTTGGAGCCATCTAGGGGCTGGGCAAGCTCAGCTGACCAGAGCGAGGCGAATAATACCCACCATTGATTGAGCGCCGTCTGCACGCCCACTGTGAAGGACTCTGGGTGCCCGTCAAGGGGTTTGGAACTGTTCTGATTAGGCACAGGGTGCAGTGCGAGTGTGGTTTTAGAGAGATGGCGTCTGGGGCCGGATGGAAGGCAGGAGGAACCGGTCAGGAAGGAGGACGGATGCTCACCCAGGAGATGGCAAAGGCCTGGATGGGGTCATCGGAGAAGGGGCAGAGGAGAAGAAGGAGGGCCAGAGAGGACCCCAGACGGAACCTGTGGGCCGGTTCTCTGCCAGGTTGTCTGTTGCAGGTGGATGAGAGGGCAGGACCCAAGACAAGTCCCAGGATGGGGCTTGGTGACAGGGTGTTTTGGCCCCTTCCCCTTCTCTAAGTTCTGCAGAACACCAGGAATGACACCTTCCTTGTAGGTCTTCTTTGCTTCCTTTTACTCCCTGCTCCCATATCCTGCCAACTACCGGCCAGGTGGGCTGGGCCCGAGACAGCCGTCCCTGAAGATGTGGGGTTGGACGGCGGGCCCTGAGACGCCCACCGTGACTATAGGCATGGTGGAGTTTCAAGGACACACATACACAGGCACAACACGCAGCTGTGGTTATGAAGACCCACAGTGACTTTGTAAGGGACTGTCGCACAAACAGGGCTCAGACCCAGCAGATGCAAAGTGCTGCCTTCCGTCCCTGCTAAGGAAAGCACAGTACCTGGGTCGTGCGAATGACTCCTGCACCAAGACGCCCACGGCTTGTCTACCTGAAACAGTGTCGATCACCAGACCCTAAGACATGGGCACGTTTCAAACTTGTGCCACCAGTGTGTGAAATGGGAGTCTGTGTTTTCTGGACTTCATTCCATTTTCCTGCATCAACTTAACAGAAAAATAGGCAAGGGTGACAAAGAGGCCTTCTTTTCAGCAGCTTCAAATGCTAACCACTAACACTCCATTTCCCTGGGAAGTTTCTTTTCGATGCTCCTGACTGAATGCAACTGGGTTTGCAACTCCCCACCGCCCCCCCGCCCCCAGCCCTGCAAGCACAGAGCATGTAAGGACCTCTCCATAACGAGTCTGCCTACTGCTGGCGACATTTAGCCACAAGTTTGAAGCAGGGCGGACAGTTCTCGTGACAGCTGTCACTGCCCTCTACTGTCCACAGTAAACATTTCCTACCATTCCTACCTACTATTCCAGCAGAAAATAGTTCAGGCCTCCGGTGTGAGTCCATGTGCCGAGGGACATCGTCACCCCATCTAACCTCAGTGAGCTGCCAGGAGCAATCGTCCTGAGAAGACATGTAGGGACACCCCTGGGGACAGAATGTTCTGTTTTGTCAATGATGTCTGACTTCCAGGAAAATAAATCTAAACCTCTGCCTGTGACTGTTTTTAGGAGGAAGGGCTTCACTTTCCTTCCAGGCTCCGCTGCAGCGCTACCTGCTGGGGATGCTTTCTCGGAGGCCCTGTGTGGAAGCGTGAATTCTCTGTCTCCCCTGTGCCCTCGTGATGGCGTTTTTACCTGTCCCTCCCTCCTGCTGCCTACTTCTCATGCTCTCCACGTGATGGGAGCCTTCCGGGGGGGCGGGGGCGGGGTGGTGGTGGTGCAGAGACCAGACAGAGGCGTCCTGAGTTTACTGGACGCCTGGCACAGTGTTCAGTGACTACCCACTGCGTTGAACTGAGTCGCAACAAGGCACACGACCGTGACGGCTGAAGCTTGTATTCATGTTAGAAGTGAATGAATGGTGAAAAAGGTAAAACTACCAAAACCCCAAAACAGGGAGCTTCAGTCTGTTCTTCTGCCCTAAGTCTAGAGGACTCTGCCCGGTCTCCAGCCTGGGACCATGCTATTTACTGCAGAGGGAGGCCCGCACTTGAGCAGCTTCAGTGACAGGTGGGCTGCTCCTGCCACACCCTCAGAGGTTCTCTCGCAGCAAGCCACAGACATCAGGCACCACACACGTGGCAGGCGTGGGGCAGGCAGGCGGGGATGAATGGAAGAGAAGGGGGACAGGATTGTAGCAGGAGGCACCTTGCACTAAGAGCCAGTCAACAGGTTGGCATCAAGAGGGTGGGGGCACCCCTGGTGGCGCAGGGGTTGAGAGTCCGCCTGCCGACGCGGGGGACGCGGGTTCGTGCCCCGGTCCGGGAAGATCCCATGTGC
>NW_006771642.1:144820-187733 GCF_000442215.2 Lipotes vexillifer
GGGGAGGGGCCACAAGGGTGAGAGGCCCCGTTCCCGAAAAAAAAAAAAAAAAGAGGGTGAACGTTCTAGGAGAGTGCCCACGGCTCAGAATGCGTGGCCGGCCTGCCCGTTTCCACGGCTTCGGGCACAGGCAGCTGGCGGGGCTGGAGAGGTGCCGGGACAGGCAGGGGGACCCTGCAGGTGAGCTGTGGCTTGAACAGATGCCAAGCAGGCCTGTTGCTCTCTCGCTCACTTCAGCCTCGTCCCCCGGGGCTCCCACTGCCCGTCCCTGGCTCCAGGTCAAAGAGCACACCTGTTACCTTCATCCTAGGAGCTCCTGGAGGTCAGGCCTGTGTCTCACCTCCACATCCCCTCTGTGGAATGCAGAAGGAGCCATGGGATGCTGAGCCCTGCCCGTCTGACTCTTCCTCCTGTTTCTTGAGATTCACCATCTTCCCCAAGGCCAGGGCAGGACATAGGCCTGGCACTAGCGGGTGCCGCTCGGCTCCCTCTCCTGCCCAGGTCGGGGGAAGTGGGAGAAGCAAAGACCCCTCCATTTGACTCAGTTTACCAAGCAGTGACTAGACAAAGTCAGTTATCAAAACATAATAACATTATCTTTTTGCATACCTGGATCTACAGCTGTTATTCCCTCCTGTGATTCTCGCCACCAGCGAAGTCCTGACTAGAATATGGAGGTGTAAGAAGAATCACAATCAAGTAAGTCAAGGGATAAGATGTAAAGAAAGAGGAGTCGGGACTTCCCTGGTGGCGCAGTGGTTAAGAATCTGCCTGCCAATTCAGGGGAGTTGGGTTCGAGCCCTGGTGCGGGAAGATCCCACATGCCACAGAGCAACGAAGCCCATGCGCCACAACTCCTGAGCCTGCGCTCTAGAGCCCGCGAGCCACAACTACTGAAGCCCGTGCACCTAGAGCCTGCGCTCTGCAACAAGGAAAGCCACGACAATGAGAAACCTGTGCACGGCAACAAAGAGCAGCCCCTGCTCGCCACAGCTAGAGAAAGCCCACGCGCAGCAACAAAGACCCAACGCAGCCCCAAATAAATAAATATATAAATTAATTTATATTAAAATAAAGAAAGAAAAAGACAAAAAGAGGAGTTGGCCAGACAGTCTGGGAAGAATGACCAGTGAGAACGAGTTATTGATGGGGTCCCTGGTGGCTGCTGGGAAAGCAAGTTAGCAGAGCTGGGTGCCACAGCCAGGCTCTCGGGGGTCAAGGCGAGGCGCAAGGCGAGGGGGCTCCAGTACAGACAGGTGGCAGGGCCAGCTGGGAGAAGAGCACGGAGGGCAAGACAGGGATTTTCCAGGATCAGGAAGCCACGTGGCTAGGTGGGGGTCTGGGAGGGAGGCTGTGGCGGGACTGGACGAGAACCCAGGGGCCACGGGAGGCAGAGGATGCCCTGGGAGCTAGAAAGCAAATGGAGGGCTTGGCCCTGGAGGGAGAAGCCAGCAGAACAAGAGTGGAGGGGATGGAGACAGACCCCCACATGAACAAGGAGAGGTTCACGCGGACGGCCCTGGCTTCTCTGTTCGCTGGAAGGCAACACGATGTGCGCAGGGTTCGAAGGAAGCGCGCACTTAGCGGATCTGGGGCAGCCCATAGAGAACAAGCCAAGAAACCTGGGCAGCCGTGGCAGGTGGCAGAGGGGTTGCCGCCGCCTCCAGAGCATTGGTACTGACTGCTGCAGACCCCACCGCCCAGGGCTGCTACTCCGCCAGGGCGATTCACACACACCGTCTACGCACAGGATCCGAAGTGTGTGTGTGGGGGGGTGTTCTGTTATTCTCCCCATTTTACAGGTGAGCAACTGAGGCTTCAAAAGAGCAGGTGACTTGCCCAGGTGGGAGCTGGGATTGAAACCCAGGTCACCTGTCCTCTGAGGGATCTTGTGTGGACCCACCTGTCAAGCTCTGTGCCTTGTGGCCCAGGAGCAGGGCCAAAGCCGAGACACTGAGGGTGCTGCCTGGAAAGGAGGCTGCTCTGTGGGACCCCGATGGGAACCCCCAAACCCAGGGAGCTGGGATATGGCAATGGAGAGCCCTGAGGGAGACCAGGAGGTCACAGTGAGTGCCCGGAGGCATCAGTGCCCTGGGGGGCTGTTAGCAGATGAGGATGAGAGGTGGCCAGGGTGGGAACAGACTCCACGGACTCAGTGTCGGACCTGGCAAAGTGGAGGACGGCAGTTCACTGACCGGTACGGGGAGCCACGGTGACAGTTTCACCAGTCAGCTCATCGCATGCCCCTGAAGGCTGCAATTCCTGCCACACACCTGAGCATCATTTTGCCTTTGTTCCTGTTGGTTCTCTGGACTTCTATTTCCTCGAGAGGAAGTCCAGAGAGGAGGCATGACCCGCCTGTATCTAGGAGCCAGACCTCATCTAATCCTCACGGGAACCTGAGAGGGAGGTGTTATCACCACTTCCACACGTGAGGAATGAGGGGACACAGCAGTCAGGATCACACTGGGAAGTCGGGGGGGGCCAAGACCGGAGCTCGGGTCTGTGTGTTAACATGCGTGGGACACAGCGGTGGTGACGCCAGCAAAGATCTTGGGAGGACTGCGTCAGTGATCAGGCAGAAGAGAAACCACGTGTCCCGGGGGCGCCCACCCCCACGCCGCCTGCCCCGACACCCTAGCGCTGCCAAGAGGCTCAGCCTCACTCCTCTGCCCCCGGCTTCAGCAGGACCACGAAACCAGGTCAGGCAGCAGGTACACGGCAGAGGCACGAGGAAGCCCCCAGCTCTGCCCTGCTGGGCTCTGCAGAGAAAACAGCATGGGAAACCAGAGCACCTCGAACCGACTGTGCTGACGGAGCGGGAGGGCCATGGGGGTCATCGCTCAGCGCTGGGGTCTCACACCTCAGGAGGGAATTGAGAAGGGGGTCCCGGGAGGGGAAGGTACGTACTTGACATTGGTGTTGGTGCAGATGATGTACTCAATCTCGTCGGAATAGGGGTTCTGGAAGGTGAAGCTGCTGGTGCGGATTAACACCCACTCCCGGTTCTTGGTGCGGAATCGATACATGACCGACAGCACTTGGCCTTTCAGCTTCACCACCTGAGCAAACATTTGGAGAAGGAAGTCAGCAGGAGGAAGGATGGTGCCAGACAGAGGAGGGGGAGGCAGCCAGCGGGAGCTCAGGACAGGAGCATCGTAGCCAAAGACAGGCACGGAGGGTGGGGGGGGTGGTGGGAGAGAGCGGTCACCTGACGGGAGCCCTCTGTCCACTTCCCCTGTGAGGCAGGGCACTGCATTTAGGTTGTCCTGTCACCACCGTGTGAGAAACCAACTAGTCAATGCCCATTTGATATCAGAACGTTTCAGCGTTTACAAATCAGATCATGAGAACTCTGCAAGCTGGAGGGTTTCCCTTTTTGCCTTGGCTGCTAGGGCGCTCTGGGTTTGGTGACAGTGCTCCCGTGAAGTAAGGCTCTCATACTCAGCTATGTCCTGACATTGTATTCATGGGTTTATTTATTCATACCTCTCATTAAGAAATTCTTAAACTCTGTTTAACATTGCAGATTGGATTAAATATACTCTCTGGGAGGAGATAAAATAAAATAACTAATTTCTATGCATTATCTATTTGTATGCATGTATCTATTATTACCCTTTTTTTTTTTTTTTTTTTTTTGGCTGTGCTGTGTGGCACGAAGGATCTTAGTTCCCTGACCAGGGATCGAACCCGTGCTCCCTGCAGTGGAAGCGTGGAGTCTTAATCACTGGACTGCCAGGGAAGTCCCTCTACGATTGCTTTTATGTTGCAGTATGGTTTCCAGAATACTTCTAAATGTAAACCCTCACAAGAACTAGGTGAGGTGGGCTTTACTATTTACAGAGGATAACGCTGAGTGTCACGGAAATAAAATAAGTTGCCCAAGAGCGGACAACTTTGGTGGAAAAGCTGGGACAGGAACCGAGATCTTGCTTCCAAACCACAAGTGTGTTTCAGCGGACACACGGCTGGCTTTTCTGCTCTGTGCAGACACACACGATCTATCACACACAGAAACCCGGAGGTGCGGAGGCGGGCGGGCGCAGGTGCAGAAAGCGGCAGTTCTCAGGGGGCAGTTCTCAGCTGAAGCAGGAACGTGAGGAGAAAGGACACAGATGGCTGGTGCATCTGGGCCTGGCTGTGCTCATGCACCCAGGACAAAGCAAGGCAAACAGGATAGCCCCCTCCTGGCCTTCAGGACGGGAAGGCCCCAGGCGGCCCGACCGCAGACCACAGTGTGACCAGAGATGAGAATGGGGACCTGGTCCTAGGGGTCGGGGAGGCACTTGTGCTTTATTCCAGGTTGGACGTCAGTAGCCAGTCTGGGGGCAGGGACCCCTCGGTCACCGAGTCTCCCCCACCCTCAGCCCAGGGCCCGGCACAGAGCAGGCCCCTCCAGCACATTTCCTGAGCCGACCTGATGCATCTTTGGCCCCGCGCCCTGGGCTGATGCAGCCGGGGCGACCATCCTCTCTCTGCACTGAGGGTGCTGGGCTCCCTGGTGGGAAAGTCCACTTGATAAAGAAACCAGACCAAAAGCACAAGGAGGGGAGACCCTTCCTGACACCTCATGTGAGGAAGCATAGCCGTGGGGCGAGGCCAGGCTGGGCACTTGGGGGTGCCTGCCAGCCGGCCTGCAGCCCCAACAGGAAGCTGGCCAGAGGTCAAGGCCACGTGCCCCTCAGGTCGATATTCTGAGGGGTCCTCCTCTGAGTCTGCACAAAGCACACGGGACGCAGGCAGCGCCCCCGTCGTGAGACCACGTCTTCCACACTCTGAAGCTCGCGGATGGAACCTTTTCATGTTTCCTCTAAGCAGGATGCCTGAGATGGTGTGAAATTTCTTAACTCCATGTAACAAACACTCCCAAGGCATGGCCTGTGTGCAAGCTCAGCCCTTGGAGTTGTGGCTAAATAGCCGGGGGAGGGAGCGCAGCCCTGCAACCGCCTCGGGGCCGACGTGCAAGCATCTTGTGCGTGTTACCTCACGCAGTCCTCACAGCAGTATTTTGTGTAACTGGAAACTGAGCCTCAGAGGAGTTAACTATCCTGCCAAAGCCTTATTGACTAAGGAGGGGCAGAGACAGGATGGGATCCCAGGTCTACCTGACCCTGTGCCCCTTGTCTTTTCTTGAATCGCTATAGCTGAGACAGAACACTTGTCCCCCAAGAGCTTCTCACCTAGCACAGGCAGGGCAGGTGCATGGGTAACTGTAACTCAGAGAGAGCAAATACCACTACATAAACATAAGATTGAGGCAGGAGATAGATGGGACCCAGGCTGAGCAGCTGGAGTTTGCCCCGCTGTGGGCAGACACTCCAAAATAGCAGGAGCGAGAGACGAGCTGGGCCCTGCCCAGATAAGAGATAAAAGACCACATATTCCTCATCCTCGAAGTCAAGGAGACCTTCCTGACTACACACGTGCAGAAAGGCTCCTTGGAGGTCAAACAGGAAAGGGGAGCCACCCCGTAGTAGGTGATGTCAACCTACCCGTAGGCCTCTTCACTAGAATCCACCTTGGCTAAGAGATGCGCACACGCATGGGAGGACCCTGAGATAAATCAAATACGGACCCAGAACCAGGCAAAGCAAGATGACTGGACAAAGGAAACGGGAAGAAATGCCCCCTATAAGTGATTCTCTCTCTGAGCCCGCCTGTGTGTCTATCCACACATATTCTTTTTCCTAATGAACATTTTACTTGTTTCACTACTTTCTGTCTTTGTGGGATTCTTTTCTGCAAAGTTGAAGGGCCAGGGCCTTGTCACTGGCCACTGGTCTAGTGGCTAGGATTTGGTGCTCTCACTGCTGCGACCTGACCTCAATCTCTGGCCGGGAACCGGAAGCCCTGCTTCAAGCTGCTGCAGGCCGAGGCCACCTGAGATCAAGATCAGGTGCCACAGGTTACCAGCAAGTCGAGGAGACAGCCTTTCTCAGGATCCAGAAAGGGTTCCTGGAGGGAGATGGGTTTGGGTAAAATGTTGGCAAGTGAACATGCTGCGCCTTCTGGGGAGGGCTCTCCTGGCAGAAGGTGCAGCGTGAGCAGATGTTTGGGGGCGGGGAGACCTGAGGTGCGATGGGGGATGAGACTAGGCACATTAAGGCAGTGTGGGTGTCACAGTCCAGGCCTGGAGGCCAGGCTGGTATGTTCAACTGCGCCTTATTCAGGTGCGATGCTAGTGTCCTAGATCACAAAGGCCAGGCATAAACCCAGCCTAGCCCAGCTCTTCCTGAAAACAGCTTTACTCATCACCACCACCACTACTACCACCGTCACCACTGAAGGCATCTGAGCAGAGAGAAGGAACCTGTCTTAAATCTCACTGGGTTCCACTCTTTCATCTGACTTCTAGGTCAGCTGGGATCCAGAGAGGGAATCCAAGAGCAGACACCAGAGCGAACTCAGGATTCCCAGCCAACCTCACAAACCAACCTCAATATTCCTCACAAACTCGATCCCGTTCTAAGGTCTCACGTCAGGGCCATTCAAATACTTTTGTTTAAATCCAGAGTTCAAGGGCTGACTCCGAACGGACATAGCCTCCTCCGTGCTTTTGCAAAAACAAGCCACTTCCCTTTATCAACATTTGTCCCTCACCCCGACCACTGGTGGCTAGAACCCAAAGAACACAAGCGAGGGGCCCAGGCCTGGCGCTCTCCAGGATGTCCTTGTGGCTGCTGCCTGCTGCCCGCTGAGCCCTGTGACCTGCCCTGGCTGCAGGCTCTAGGGCGTGGCTGCTTTGGCTTTGCCTCCTGCCTGAGGAATGAGGTGGCTGCTCTCAGAGCTAGGGTTACTTAAGCCAGATGCCAGGGTGGGATCGATGTTAAATTCCTTCTTTTTCTTTTAAAATCTCAGGGGTGCTGTCAGATGGTGAGGCCGGTGTGGGGCTTTGGTGATGGGGATGGATGCTTTGGAAGGAGGCAGGCTCCAGCCCTAGCTCTGTTATTGCTTTGCTGTGTGACTCGGGGCAGGTGACTGAACCTCTCTGAGTTCTGGTTTCCACTGCAAAAACGTGGGGGTGATAATATACTGTGAAGGATTGAGGATCATACAGGATAATGTATCACAAAGGGTCTGGCTGGTTACCAACAGTGATTGGTGGGGGGGGGGGTGTCCCATCACTGTTAGAGCTTCATTTCCATAGGAAAATGAAGCCAACCCAGTCCAAAGAGGATGATGCTAGACCACACAGTTTATAATAATTTCCACATATTTAGCAAAGATGGCATAAGAGATATACTATAGCGGTGTTTATTGAATGTTTAACCATTCTGATTTCACATTTTTTCTGAACTGAAGGTCACCTACTGTGGGTGATGGTCCATTTAGACTACTTTATTAAGAGCAGCCACATGCAAACACCATAGCCAGTGGTGGAGATGATGGTGAAAAGCACAGATGTGGAGCGTGCCCACAGGGAGCTTATGTTTTAGTAGAGGAGACAGAAAAAAAAAAAAAAAAGGAAATCAATGGACAAAGAAAACAACTGAAAACTGGAATAGCTGCTGTGGAGGAAAACCGAGGGACCGAGAAGGAGGTTAGGGGATCTTTCTCAGCTAGGGTAGTCACTGATGGGGTCTCTGAGGTGACAGGAGTTAAAACCTAAAAGCTAAGAGGTGTCAGTTACGTGAAGAGTGAGGGTCAGAGGAGACACGTACAAAGGTCCTGAGGTGGGAGAAAGCGTAATGTGTTCAAGGAACCAAAAGAAGGCCAGGGTGACCCATGTGTAGTGAACACATGCGGATGAGACATGCAGGGTGAGTTTCCTGCAGCCGTGGTGAGGGGCTTGGACCTGCTTCTAGGTGCACGGGAAAGCCGTCAGCACTTTTTAGGTAAAGATGTGGCAAAATCTAATTTACGTTTTCAGAATGGTTTGGCCTGGGACAAGAGTAAAAGCAGGGAGACCAGCCAGGGAGCTGTTGCAAAAGTCAAAATGAGAGATACGGACGGGTGGCCTAGGCAAGGTCAGTAGGAGCGAAGAGAGGGAGAAGGGGGCGGGTTACGGGTGTCTCTTGAGGTGTAACAGGGGCACTCGATGGGCTGGATGTGTGGAGGGAGATCAAGGGAGGAGTGAAGGCTGTTTCTTGGTTTCTGGCCTTTGCAACCAGAAAGACAGTGGTGCAAGGGAGATTGTGGGCTGTGAGAAGAGAATCGAGCATTCTATATTTGAAGGTTAATGGGCATTCAAGTGCAAGGGTGGGGCAGGTGCCTATATATCCGCAGGCGATGGTCTGGACTGAAGTCATCCAGTGGATAAAATCGCCTGGGAGAGTCTGTTTCTGTTTTGTAAGTAAGTTCATTTATATCTTTAAAAAAAATTAGATTCTGCCTATGAGTGATATCATATGGTATTGTCCTATTTACAAAACAGAAACAGACTCACAGATTTTGAAAACAAACTTATGGTGACTAAAGGGGAAACACTGGGGGGGAGGGATAAATTAGGAGCTTGGGATTAACATACGCACACTCCTGTATATAAAATAGATAACCAACAAGAACCTACTACAGGGCTTCCCTGGTGGCGCAGTGGTTGAGAGTCTGCGCCTGCCGATGCAGGGGACGCGGGTTCGTGCCCCAGTCCGGGAAGATCCCACATGCCGCGGAGCGGCTGGGCCCGTGAGCCGTGAGCCATGGCCGCTGGGCCTGTGCGTCCGGAGCCTGTGCTCCACGGCGGGGTAGGCCACAGCAGTGAGAGGCCCGCGTACCGCAGAAAAAAAAGAGAAAAAGAACCTACTATATAGCACAGGGAACTCTACTCAGTATTCTGTAATAACCTATATAGGAAAAGAATCTGAAAAAGAATGGATACATGTATACAGTATAACTGAATCACTTTGCTGTACACCTGAAACTAACACAACATTGTAAATCAACTATACTCCAGTGACGTTTTTTTTAATGAAAAAAGAAATCGCCTGGGGGATATTAGAGAGGAGGAGAGAAGGTCAGTAACGGAGCCCTAGGGCATCATGGCTTGGAGCAGCGGGCAGAAGAGGGACCACAAAGCAGTCTGACAGGTGGAAAGAAAACCAGGAGCTGGTGATGTTTGGGAAGAACAGAGCGGAGCGCGCAGGGCGCAGGAGGGGTTACGCGATCTGTGTGCACGGGAGGCGTGTAATTGGAGCACTAGATCTATTTGTGCAGACATACCCAGGCCTTTAATCGGAGAGCTCAGCTGTCAGAGGCCCTCATTCTGAAACACTTGTAAAGCAGAATGTCAAGGGCTTATTCTCTCAGATGAATGACAAACTATTATTCCCTCTTAAAATGTCATTTAAAGGCCCCTCTGCTGTAACATTACCCGTCCTTTTCTTTGCGGGGGCTGAAGCGAGTCGCCGGAGCCCTTTGAGAAACTGGCTCTCTCTCTCTCCTCCCAGGTGGACCCGGGCTCAGGAGGTGGCAGGTCCTCAGTGAGAAGCCTGCCCTAAGGTGCTCTTCCTTCACTGAGCTTCACTTGACTCACCTGTAGCATGAAGATAATAATGCCCATCTCCTGTGACCGTCGTGAAGATTCAGGAAAGCAGTGTGTGCGAAAGGGATTTCCATAGCGCCTGGCACATAGTAGGTGCTCAATAAACAGCAGCTGATCATAATGATGCTCGGGATGCAGTCAGTAGTGTGGCCTTCCTCTCAGACCCTCACAGTCATCCTCAATCCTTCTCTCTCCTTCACTGTCTCTATCCAAAGCATCACTAACCCCACAACCGCCTCCTCTGCTGCTCCTACCCCATTTCAGGTCTCACCACCTCTCACCTGGGCGACTGAAGCAGGCTCCCAATTTGTCTTTTGTTCCAGTTATTTTGTACCCTTGTCTCTTCTGCATACCTGGGCTGCCAAAATTGTTTTTCAAAAACACTGCTCCACTTCAAATCCTCAAGGGAATCTGCACTTAAATGACTCAGGAGAGAATTTAAGCGCCTTGCAATGGCACATGAGGCCCTTCAGAATTTGGCCTCACCGGCCTCATCTTTGACCACTACCCACCTCCTCCCCACAAGCCGGCCAGTGTCACTCCAGCCGTGAGGAACTACTCACAACTCTCCCCCAAAGCCGTGCTCTTTTGCATCTCAGGTGCTGGCCCCTCAGTCTAGAATGTCATTTCTTCTCTGCTCATCTTTTAAGACCCATCCCAATTGTTGCCTCCCCTCGGAGACTGTTCCCGCCTCTTCCCCACACTGTCAACCTCTCCCTCCTCGGCTCTTCTCCCATGAACAGAAATTCCTTCCTGATGGTCTGCCGTCCCCCCTGGACTGCGAGCCCCTTCATGGCAGGGGCCCTGACTGACGCCTTCGGTGGGACCCTGCTGGCCTGTCTGGCACATCGAAGGACTACATCCGTGTGTAGCTGGCTTCCACGTCACCTGTAAATGAGCACTGGTGGTACCTGCTGAAAGCTCTCCCGCAGATGGCTCTGGTCCTCAGAGTGGCAGAATTCCAAAATGTCCTTTCCTAGAAGATCCTAAATAAAGAGACAAGCTTTAATAATCTCCAATCCCACGTTTCATTTTTTTATATCTCACTGTTAGACAGGAGCGTTCACATACACCCCCTTCAACCCTTTAGCTCACACCATCATTAGGGGAAAAAATGTGGATGCAAATTTTCTCTTTGAGCAATCATGGAGCTGGCGTCTGGTACGCTATCCTCAGTCCTTTCGGCATGTTCAACATTGACTTCTAATTTTGCTAAGGCATTAGACAGCTTCAAAATGCAATTTTATTTTTGTTTGCCTTGGAGAGGCAAACTGTAATAAACATATTTTAATAAACAAAAAGAACGCAAATGATAGCATGAGGACAGATGTGTTGCCTATGAAAACTGGAATTGTTTAAACGGGGAAACTGCAGCTCTCTCGTGCCTGGAGAAATGCTGTTATCATAAAATAACTGTACTTGCTAAAAGCCTGTTTACTACCTACCTTTGCTCCTCTATGTTTTATTCAAAGGACCCAGCATTAACCCCAAACAAAAGTGTTTTGCAATGAAACCAACTATAAAAAGATAAACCGTCAAAAGGCAAATGCATTGTAGGAAAGTGGTCCAGTTGGAAGTGCCTTAAGTGGCAAAGGATTTAAACTAAGTCATCGATCAGAACCCAAATCCGCAAATGGCCTCAGTGGGAGCAGACACTGACAGTGGAAAGGAAGTCTTATTTGTGTGCCAAAAAGCATCTAGATGCCCATGGAAGGTGCTGGTGGATAAATGGATCTGGCTGGAAACAGAGGGCCATCAGAGGTTATGGTGATTTTGGAAACAGATTAATTTTCCCCATCATTCCAACCCAAAATCTGAAGTTTGCATCAACCTAGAGATGTAGAATTATATGAATGCTTCCAATATTTCAATTTGGTCTGTTCTAAAATATATATGTGGGCTTCCCTGGTGGCTGATAAGGAAACTGGGGCTCCGAAATGTAAAGAAAGTGGTCCACTCTTCCAGGGTGTGGCCAAGGCAGTTTGAAACATTTTAGAATCATTGTACTCACGACCTGGAAGGATCTGTGAAATTGAATCCACATGGGGGACTTCCCTGGTGGCGCAGTGGTTGAGAATCCGCCTGCCAATGCAGGGGACACGGGTTCGAGCCCTGGTCCGGGAAGCTCCCACATGCCACGGAGCAACTAAGCCTGTGAGCCATAACTACTGAGCCTGTGTGCCACAACTACTGAAGCCCACATGCCTAGAGCCTGTGCTCTGCAACAAGAGAAGCCACCGCAGTGAGCCCGCGCACTGCAACAAAGAGTAGCCTAGCCCCCGCTTGCCGCAACTAGAGAAAGCCCGCGTGCAGCAACAAAGACCCAATTCAGCCAAAAATAAAATAAATAAAATTTAAAAATTTATAAAAAAATATATATATATATAATTAAAATACCCATATCAACATATCCCAAACTTTGTTCCTTTTGTTTCTTTCCTTTTTGTTCACATGCTTTTTATTTCGAAAATTTAAATCTACAGAAACGTTGAAAGGGTGGTATAATAAAGACCTGTGTGTCGTTTAGCTTGATTCATCAATTGTCAATATTTTGCCACATTTGCATTTTTCTCTTTCTTTCATATATATGTAAACATAAATATATAAGTGAAACATAAAATATAGAGAAATGAAATATCTTTCATATACACATATATTTTAAAATTTTTTGTTGAATCATTTGAAAATAATTAGCAGAAATCATGACACTTCTCCCTGAAATATATATCTCATAAAAATGACACCATCTCACAAATCCATAATATACCATATTATGCCTAAAACAAAATCAATAGTTACTTGATAAAATCACCCATTATTCCATACATATTAACATTTCCTCCCAAATGTCCTTTATAAGTCTGCAGGCTGAGGACCCAATTAAGGCTCTTACATTACATATTATTATTTTATCTCTTTGGTTTATCTTAATTTGGAACAATCTCTCCTGCCTTTTGGTGTTTCTCATGACTTCTGTGTTTCTCATGGACTTTTTTTAAAGAAAGGCCTTGAGAATGTGCCCCCTGTAAAATGAGGTTCCAAATGCATTTGAGAAACAAGCAGTTAGACAAAATTAATTGAACATCTTTAAGACTTTTCAGCATCTTTCACACTAATATACTTTTAAAGTTTCTAAGGAGATTTTTCCGTTTGGTGTTAAACTTAATTGATCAGAGAGCCTCTTTTTCATAGAGCATCTTAACTCTAGTTTGAGAAAAATCATTTAGATTAAACGAAATGGTTAGGACAAAAAATGGAGAGTTAATTTTAAGCAGTGCAGTGGCATACAATCTTCTTTTTTGCTTTGGAAGGACATTACTGTACCCAGGTAGGGAGATGGATTTTTATCCTGTGTTTCCCTATATTGTGATGTACAACATCTCGAACAAATGAAGTAGGTGCATTTTAAGTAAAACTAAATCTCTAGCTGACTGCCATGAGCTCAAAACCACCTACCTGGGGTTGGTAGCCAATCACACTGATGCATCTTGGGTCCACAAATGTGATGATCCCGTCAGAGTTATGCCGGGATAAGAATTCCGTTGGCACCGACATCCCACTCATGTCCATGCACACAGGAGAGCTGGTCACCTGGATGGAGAAATCCACAGGGAGGTGGTGATGGAGACTGAGTTAGAGAATGGGAACAATCCATGTGGATTTTTAAAATAATTAATTAATTTGTTTATTTTTGGCTGCGTTGGGTTTTCGTTGCCGCGTGCGGGCTCTCTAGTTGCGGTGAGCCGGGGCTACTCTTTGTTGCAGTGTGCAGGCTTATTACGGTGGCTTCTCTTGTTGCAGAGCATGGGCTCTAGGCGCGCGGGCTTCAGTAGTTGTGGCATGTGGGCTCAACACTTGTGGCTCGCGGGCTCTAGAGCACAGGTTCAGTAGTTGTGGCTTAGGGTCTAAGTTGCTCCGCGGCATGTGTGATCTTCCCAGACCAGGGCTCGAACCCGTGTCCCCTGCATTGGCAGGCGGATTCTCAACCACTGCGCCACCAGGGAAGTCCCCCATGTGGATTCAATTTCACAGATCCTTCCAGGTCGTGAGTACAATGATTCTAAAATGTTTCAAACTGCCTTGGCCACACCCTGGACTAACCGGAAGAGTGGACCACTTTCTTTACATTTCTGAGCCCCAGTTTCCTTATCAGTCCCTGGGAATTAGGAAGCTGTAACCTCATAGGGTGGTTGTGAGGTTCAGAGAGACACTGCACATCAAACCCTGGCACAACACCTGGCACACAGCTGGTGCTCAGAAATGTTAATACCCTTCCCTTCCCCCACATTCCCGTTACTAAGGATGGGAAATGAGCCTAAGGAACTGGTCAAAATATTTGGAAAGTCTATATTTGTGTACTGAATTTACCCAAGTGTTCTTTCTTCCCCATTTGCAAGGAATAACCAAAGCTTACCACACGTGAATGGAATAGCTTATTCATCTGTCTGAAAATGGTAAGATCTAGGAAACCAGGGATGTGAAAGGTCAGTGTCCTCTGAACTACATCTTTCATGGCCCCTTCATCAGTACGGAGAAGGCCCTCGACGCCACAAGGAGAAAGACTGAGTGGCTACTGTGTGAGCCAGGCATGAAGCCAGCGGACTTTATATACATTATTCAGCATATCTAATTCTCAAAAGATTAAAAAGACACATTTTTTGCCCTTGAGGAGCTTGCAAGGAAGGGGACTGCCCTCAACTAACTATACGAAAACAGACAGTGAAGAACTGACATATAAACGTAACGCCAGGCATGTAGGGAGGAGGGGGTGATTCATTTTGACTAAGCAGATAAAGGAGTCATTTCACTGGATCTTGAAGGATGAGGAAATAGGAAGTAAACGAGAGGAGAAGGAGCTGTAAAAGAAGAAGAAGGGAAACAAGGAAATACAAGGCAGAAGGAACAGCCCGTGGACAACTGCAACGGTGGGGAAGTGTACGGTGCGCGGTGGGCTTGTGGAAGGGGCATGCTGTGGTTTGGGAACAGGGCATGAGCGGGGAGGGAGGAGGTGGGGTTGTAAGATGAGTGAGTGCTTTATCCTGCAGACGATGGGGCAACATTCAAGCGGATTAAACAGGGGTGTGAAACAACAAGGTCCTACTGTGTAGCACCAGGAACTATGTTCAGTATCTTGTCATAACCTATAATGGAAAAGAATCTGAAAAAGATATATCTGTCGATGCAATGGGTTGGCCAAAACGTTCGTTTGGGTTTTTCCGAAAAGCGTGAATGAACGTTTTGGCCAACCCAATATCTATCTATGTGCCTATGATGTGTCAATCTATGTATCTGTCTATCTATCTATCTGTTTATCTCTCTATATTTCTATTTATCTTTCTCTATATATCTGAATCGCTTTGCTGTACACCTGAAACCAACATGATATTGGAAATCAACTACACTTCAATAAAAAAATATTTTAAAAACCCGGGTGTGATGTGAGCAGAGCTCAGCTTTGCAGTAACTGGCGCACATGCGGGGACGGACTGACTCAGGCCCTCAGGGAAGCAAGGACAGCTTGCTTCTGCTGCCCCCAGCTCAGAGTCCCTGCCCCCCCCGTCTTCTCCCAGATTCAGCCTCCTCCTTCTCCCACAGAGTGAGACACAGAACCCAACGATACTGAGGACACAGGTCGAAAAAGGCATCCAAACCTACAGGCTCTTGCTCTTTGCAATAATAAGCCTTCCCCGGAGATCAAAAAGGCTGTGAGCTTTTGCTTACCTGGAGTCTCCCAATTGCCACAAGGCAATATTTACTGCTTTGTCCCACGTCGGCATCTTCTTCGGGTATGGTCATTCCTGAAATGAGAAATGCCAGAGTCATCAACGACATGTCCAAGATGAATCGAAAAAGGGTAAAAGTGTCCATGATTTTATCTACACAGTCAAAGATTGACCCTGCAGGGTCTGGGAAGCTGCCAATGAATTAACCACCCCTCGCTCATTTCCTGCTCCTCTCTCTGCCTGATGTCTTTTGATAATTTCATGGTACATTATCATCTGCATCTGTGGATGATGCAGAGGGATTTAAGGAAGATGAAACAAATTATTCATTTATACATTTGCAAAACTTGGCTAAAACACTTGGTTATAAGAGAAATTTCGATAAGAGGCATATAGGGGCACTTCAAATTATGTAAATATTTCACTTATCTGTTGCCAAAAATCAAAGACCATCAGAGGCAGAATCATAAACAAAAACAAAAAACAAAAAATAAAACTCACCAAAACTAAAATGACTAACTTGCCGGGCAAGAGAACATAACCAGTTTTCACCCTTCTGATGTAAAGTCAGGGTTTTCGAGGGCTAGAAAGGAGAAACTGGTGATGGGAATGATGATTAAACGCTAAAAACCAGTGCTCTGGATAGGAAGGAATTGGTTAAAACAATCCTCGTTGTTGGTTAGAAGTGTTGTAGTGAAACAAGCATTCTGCTCTGATATCTCCTAGACAAGAGCTGTTAAGTAGAAAATTCCCTTTTATACTGCATAACACTTAACATAAGTATTTTCGCACTAGGTCAGATCGAAGGTTCACGGTGATGGAATCACACAAGCACAGTGACAGCCCATCACTACAGACTGTGAAGGGAGTGTTAACACGACTCTAGCTGTAAGGGCCAGAAAAATGTCACTCCCTCCTCATTCCCACCACCCTCTTCACACTCCTCTCTGCCTCCCCTCAAGCCCCCTCCGCTGGAGGTAACCAGCCCCTTAGGTTTCTGCTTTATCCTTTGCTGTATTTCTTTTGCACAAATGAGCATCTGTCTCCTCTTCTCCTATGAAGGGCAGTGCACTGTAGATGCTCTTTTGGGCTTTGTTTATTTCACTTCACAGTATGCTCTGAAAGTCACTCCGTAATTATTCATAGAGCTCCTCCTAATTCTTTTTTCAGAATTGCATATTGCTGCATTATGTAGAGTAACCAAGGTTGAATACTACCACCCTCTTATGTATGAATATTTAGGTGTTTCCAATACTTTGTAACTACAAACAAGGCTGCAAAGAATAATCTTGTGCACACACATTTTCTTAAGAATTGGAGGTGTAGATACACCCAGAAGATACACCTACCCTAGAAGTGGGATTTCTAGGTTACAAGGTAAGTGTATATGTATGTAGTTTTGTTAGGCGTTGCCAAATTCCCCTCCAGAAGGAGTGTACCAATGTGCATTCCCACCAACAAGGTAGGAGAGGCCTTTTCCCCCAGTCTTGGCCAACAGAATATGCTGTCATATGATTTAATTTCGGTCAGTTGGATAGGTTAGAAATGGTATTTCAGTGCTGTCTTAATTTGCATTTCTCTAATTATGAGTGAGCCTGCACATCATTTCATATGTTTGAGGATCATTTTTGTATCTTATCTTTTAGTGAATTGTCTATTTGTGTATCTTCCCCATTTTTATTAAAGGTTTTCTTTTTTCTTTTTTTAATTTATATATTTTATTTTTTGCTGCGTTGGGTCTTCGTTGCTGTGCCTGGGCTTTCCCTAGTTGTGGCAAGCAGGGGCTACTCTTCATTGAGGTGTGCAGGTTTCTCATTGTGCTGGCTTCTCTTGGTGCAGAGCACAGGCTCTAGGCGCACATGCCTCAGTGTGGCACGTGGGCTCAGTAGTTGTGGCTCACGGGCTTAGCTGCTCTGCAGCACGTGGGATCTTCCTGGACCAGGGCTCGAACCCATGCCCCCTGCATTGGCAGGCAGATTCTTAACCACTGCACCACCAGGGAAGCCCCCTTCCCATTTTTCTATTGGGATTTTGATCCTTTGCCCCTCAGTTTTCAGGAGTTCTTCGTATATCAGGCATATTAAGCCTTTGTGGTATATGTTGTGAATATGTTCTCCCGGGTGGGCCTTTGTCTTTTGACTTCCCTTATGATGATTGAAAAAATGTATAATTTTTATGTAGTCAAATTTATCAATCTATTACCTCTAGTATCTGAGTCATAATTAGAAAGCCATTTCCTACACCAAGGTTAAAGAGAAAGTCAGCCATGTTTTCCTCTGATATTTTATGGTTTCCTTTTTTACATTTAGATCCCTAATCCATTTGGAGCTAATCTTGTGTAAGGATGTGAGATATATTGGATTTAATTTTACCTTTTTCTAAATGGCTAGCCAGTTGTCCCACTAACATTTATTAAAAATGCAGTGATTTGAGATGCCACCTTTATCATACTATAAATTCTAATATGTATTTGGGTCTAATACTGGGCTTTCTCTTCTATTCCACAGGCCAATTGTCCATCAAGCATTAGTACCACAGGACTTTAATTACAGAGAATTTATTGTATGTTTTAGTCTCTGGCAGGGCTATTCCTCCCTTGTAGTTTTTCTTTTTCATTGTTTTCTTGTCTATTCTTAGACGTTTATTTTTTCACATGAACTTAGTGTCAACTTATTTAACTCCATAAATAGCTTGCTGTTATTTTTATTAGGACTGAATTAAATTTATAAATCAACTTCAGGAGAACTGACATCTTTATAAAGTTGAATTGTCCTACTCAAGAACAGGGGATGTTTTCCATTTGTACGCCTGCTTTTGTGTCTTCCAGAACTGTATTAAAAATTTCCTCATATATACTTGTACTTTGTATACTTATGAAAATTCCTAAGTACTTAAATTTTTTAAAAAATTTAAGTGTAAATGACATATTAGTTTCAGGTGTACAACACAGTGACTTGATATTTTTATAAAATGATCACCACAATAAGTCTAGTTACCATCTGTCACCTTAAAAGTTTTTACATTTCCTATGCTGTACGTTACACCCCTGTTACTTATTTATTTGATAACTGGAAGTTTGTACCTCTTAATTCTCTTCACCTATTTCACTCTCCCCAGACACCCTCCCCTCTGGCATTCGTTTATCCTCTGTATCTATGAGTCTGTTTCTGTTTTACCTTGTTTATTTGTTTGTCTCGTTTTTTGGATTCCACATATAAGTGAAATCATATGGTATTTGTCTTTTTCTGCCTGACTCATTTCACTTAGTATCAATATAATACGCTCTAGGTCCAACCAGGCTGTCACAAATGGCAAGATTTCATTTTTTTTTTTTAATGGCTGAGTAATATTTAGTTGTGTATATATACCACATATTTTTTTATCCAGTCATCTATCAATGGACACTTAGGTTGCTTCCATATCTTGGCCACTGTGAATAATGCTGCAATGAACATAAGGGTGCATATATCTTTCTGAACTAGTATTTTTTGTTTTCTTTGGAAAAATGCCCAGAAGTGGAACTGCTGAATCAGATGGCAGTTCTATATTTAATTTGTTGAGGAACCTCCATTTTGTTTCCATAGTGGCTGCACGAATTTACATTACCACTAACAGTGCATGAGGGTTCTCTTCTCCACATCCTTGCCAACACTTATTATTTGCTGTTTTTTTGATAATAGCTATTCTGACAGGTGTGAGGTGATTATCTCACTGTGGTTTTGATTTGCATTTCCCTGATGATTAGTGAGGTTGAGCATCTTTTCATGTGTCTGTTGGCCATCTGTAGTCTTCTTTAGAAAAATGTCTATTCAGATCCTCTGCCCATTTTTTAATTGGGTTGTTTGCTTTTTTGATGCTGAGTTGTATGAGTTCTTTGTATATTTTAGATATTAACCCCTTATCAGATATATCATTTGCAAATATCTTCTCCCATTCAGTAGACTGCCTTTTCATTTTAATGCTAGTTTCCTTCTCTGTGCAAAAGCTTTTTAGTTTGATGTAGTCCCATTTGTTTATTTTTGCTTTTGTTTCCCTAGCCTAAGGAGACATATCCAAAAAAAATTGCTAAGATGGATGTCAAAGAGCATAGTATATTTAGTTCACAGAGTTTTATGGGTTCAGGTCTTACATTTAAGTCTTTAATCCATCTTGATTTTTTTGTGGTATGGTGTGAGAAAGTAGTTCAGTTCGATTCTTTTGCATGTGCTGTCCATTTTCCCAACACCATCACATATATGTACGCAAACCTTGCTGGCCTTCAATGCCAGATGTCTGGGGGCTTGTCTTCCTGATGCAGGACTCTCAGTCCAGGGAGTCCGATGTGGGGCTTGGACCCCTCACTCTATGGGGAGAATTTCTGCAATTGTGATTATCCTCCTGTTCGTGGGTCACCTCCCTGGGGATATGGGTCTTGACTGCATGGCATGTTTGCCCCTCCCACCCATCTTACTGTGGTTCCTTCTTTTTTTTTTTTTTTTTTTTTTTTTTTGGCCATGGCTCACGGGCCCAGCCGCTCCGCGGCACGTGGGATCTTCCCGGACCGGGGCACGAACCCGTGTCCCCTGCATCGGCAGGCGGACTCTCAACCAGTGCGCCACCAGGGAAGCCCCTGTGGTTCCTCCTCTATCTCTTTAGTTGTGGAAAACCTTTTTTGATAGTCTTCAGGTCGTTCTCATCCATAGTTGCTCTGTAAATAGTTGTAATTTTGTTGTGCCCATGGAAGGAGGCGAGCCCAGGGTCTTCCTACTCCCCCCATCCTAAGTATTTAACCTTCCTTCTTGCTATTATAAATGGGGTTTTCTCTACCCTTATGCCTTCTGTGTATTGTTTATGTATACCAAGACTATTGACTTTTGTATATTCTTTGTATTGTGTTACTTCACTGAATTATTGCTTCAGTTAATTTTACTGTTGATTCACTGGGCTTTTGTAGGTATATTATCATATAATTTAGTGTATATGCTGCCGAAGTGAGCACATCATATAACTTAAAACAGAGATAGTTTTCCTTCTTCTTTACACAGTTTTTGCCGCTGATTTCTCTTGTTTAATTACAAGGGCTAATATCTCTATTACAATGTTGACTAGTAGTAGAGATAGTGGGCGTTCTTGCCTGGTTTCTGATCTTAGTGGAAATGTCTCAAGGGTCTCTCCGCTAAATAAGATACCTAAAAAATTACCTCTGAATTACTGTTTGGCATTTTTGAAAATCTCTTTAATGCCTTGCTTCATAGTAGATAGCTGTATTCTATTATCTGCTGTGCATAAAGTCTATTAAAATATGTTGTTTGACTTGAGGAATACGAAGAAAATAGAGCCTCACATGGAGGCTAGTTGGAGAGGGGAGAGGTTTTTTAAGGTAATTATTGATATTCTTCTTTGATATTTTCCTAAACCTTGACAAGTCATAGTTTCTTAAAGGTTAATTGAAATGTGATTCACTGACTATATCAATGAATTTTTCATACTCTGTTACATGAAAATAGATTTGGTCTAACACTTTGACTGGATCTTTTACCCATACATGATTCTGAACATCATGTACTGGTCATTTGGAAAATACTGGTTTACCAAATTACACAGATCTTCTAAATGTTGACACATTACATTATACAATATAAAAAAATATCACACTTGTTAATTTCACCATGTATCGCTATGGTTAGGTATTGGTCATGATTATGGTGGTGGCTACAACTTTTCCAAAATTCAAATTTTCACTAAAAAGTTTGGATTTTATCACTGACAACAAATACCATCAACTGCTTTCCTTGAAGTGACAGGCTCATTTTAACTTTTTGAGAAAACTATCTGTCAAACACACAAGTTTGAATAACCATAGTTTGTTGTCATTCTTTCAAGTAAAAACACGGTGTTTGTGAAAAAAGCAGCTAGTTCAGCTCACAACTCAAACAACTGCATGAGCGCTTTTCCTTGACACAACCAGCATGCTTTGGTATGCAGCAGAAGTCACTTTACACATACTGACAATTTCAGACTTTAATACAATTAATATTATTAATATTTTTACTTCTTCATCAAGGACCTTCTCAAGTGAAACCAGCACTTTTAAATTAAATTTTGAAATTAATTTTTCCTGCAAGTTCATGGTGATAAACCCCAAGCACGAGAAATGTGAAAATTACACCAGGGCACATCATAAATGTCTCAAAACCAGTGATGAAGAGAAAGTCTTCAGGACTTCCCTGGTGACGCAGTGGTTAGGAATCCACCTGCCAATGCAGGGGACACGGGTTTGAGCCCTGGTCGGGGAAGATCCCACATGCCATGGAGCAACTAAACCCACACACCACAACTACTGAGCCTGTGCTCTAGAGCCTGCGAGCCATAACTACTGAAGCCCGCGCGCCTAGAGCCTGTGCTCCGCAACAAAAGAAGCCACCGCAATGAGAAGCCCACACACCGCAACGAAGAGTAGTCCGCGCTCGCCGCAACTAGAGAGAGCCCACGCACAGCAACGAAGACCCAACACAGCCAAAAATTAATTAATTAATTAATTAAAAAGAAAAAAAAGGGGAAGTCTTCAAAGAATCCAGAGGGGAAAAAAAAGAGACATGTTTACATACAAAGGAACAAAGATAAATATGACAGCTGATTTCTTGTCAGAAACGGTGTAAGTAAGAAGATAATATTTTAAAGTATTGAAAAAAAAACCTGTCTACTTAGCATTCTATATCAAGTGAAAATATCTTTCAAAAATAAAGGTGAAATAAAGACTTCTTCAGACAGACAAAAGCTGAAATAGTTCAGCACCAGTACACCATCATTATTAGAATGTTAAAACCATCTTTATGCCACAGGAGAAATAACACCACATGAAAATATGAATCTACACAAAGGAATGAAAACCACTGGAAACGGTAACCATGAGTAGATATGTAAGGTTTTTTTTTTCTTTTCTTTTTGCCACACCATGCGGCATGCAGGATCTTAGTTTCCTGGCCAGGGATTGAACCCAACCACCAAGGAATTCCCAAGATTATTTTCCTATGAAATAAATCAGTAATGTAAAAGCCAGGAGGGGAAAAAATGGATGCACACTATTGTGAGATTGTTATACTGTACGTGAAGTGGTAGAATATTGCTTGAAGATAGACTCTGATAAGTTAAGATGCATATTATAAGCGCTACAGCAACCATTAAGATACCAAAACAACTACAGCTAATAATTCAAAAAAGGAGATACAATGAAATCATAAAAAAGTTCCAAAGGAAGGCAGGAAAAGAGGAAAAAGGGAACAAAGGACAAATAGGAACATAGAAAATGATACGTAAATGAACCATAACAATAATCACATTAAATATAAATGGTCTAAATGCCCCAATTAAAAGGCCAAGTTTATCAGATTGGATAAAAAAGCAAGACTGAACCATATGCTGCTTAGAAGAAATACTAAAGATCTAAGTTCAAGCTTATTTGTGTTTTAGATGGTTTTTAAACCCTCTTGGGGGTAGTATCCATATTCTTCAGTTTCACTTCATGGAAAGTTCTCTAGCATGGTATATGCCACTGACAATACATGACACAGAAGTCAGGGTCCTGGAGCCACACTGGCTAAGCTCCAGCTTAGCCTGAATTAAAATGAGGTCCATGTGACGTCTCTACACCCACCTTGGGAGAGGCCTCTACGTGCTACAGTGCTCACGAGTGGTACGGCAACTACTGTCATTGACTGCAGTTCCAGAAACTACTTGAGAAGGAAGTTAAAGTGTTAGAACACTGAATGCACTGATTCACGTCCTCCTTCACTGATTTGTTCATGCCCATCTTAATAAACAGTGTTATTCAACAGAGGGCTGCAGGAGAAACAGTGACTGTAAGCAACCGTCCCATCCACTCTTTTATCCTCACGCTCTCCCCACGCCCAACTCTTCTTCCACTGAATTTGGCTGACAGTGGAAAAAGTCTTGAGGGGCCACTTGACTCACACCACCCCTCAGGTTCTGTGGTCTAAACCAAGTTCAGATCCGAGTTTTTCAAATCCTAGTTTTTCCAGAAAATGGACAAGTGGGTATCTTGGTTTAGGGTCAACCCAAAAGCAGAGCCTGAGACAGGACTTTAGTGCAGATAGTTTACATGGGAGGTGAGTCCAAGAAAGGAGGGGCGAGACAGTGAGAAGAGTGAAAGAGAAAAGGAAGAAAAACCAAGATCAGGGAAGCGCTTCCACACTCTGGGCTTTGCCTACAACTGGGCCAACTGTGACCCTTGCAGGGGAGTCCCTGGTGCAGAGGAGAAAGACACCACGTCGTTTTGGTTTTTTTAAAAAATATATATTTATTTATTTATTTGGTTGTGCCGGGTCTTAGTTGCGGCAGGTGGGTGGCTTAGTTGCCGCAGGCGGGCTCCTTAGTTGTGGCATGCAGGCTCCTTAGTTGTGGCACGCATGTGGGACCTAGTTCCCTGACCAGGGATCAAACCCGGGCTCCCTGCGTTGGGAGTCTTATCCACTGTGCCACCAGGCAAGTCCCAGACACCACATCTTGACATGGGATGCTGTCAGCCTGAGGTGAGTCTGAGCTCGCCTGCTGCATGCAGCTGAGGCTGAAGTGCCGTAGGGCACCAGTGGTGTCTGTTAGAGTGACCCAGCCTCTTCTACCCTCTGCTTCCTTGTCTGAAATGGGTATGAAATAGCTCACCTCATGCCGTGAGGCTTGGATGAGAGGATGCGTGGAGTCCCCAGCCCAAGGCCCGAATGTCAGCTTCTTTCTCGCTTCCCTGACCTCACTCCCCAACTGCTGTGGGCATTGGACACAGATGCATCTTTGCCACACTTAGGATGAGGGTGCAATACCATTGGCCAGAACAGGAAGCAGAGAGGACAGCATGAAGAAACCATGTTTTTCTGTTCTATCCTTTGGAGGAATCGGGCAGGATGAGGCTCTCATTGGCTGATACTTGAGACCATCTGCCTAGAGATATCACAATCCATTTGTTGATTCGTTCTTTATTCCACCAGTGTTGACTGAGAATTTTTGCAGATTTTTAAAAAATAGCCACAAATGCTCTTTACGTACCTTCTATCAAGAGTTGAAGTTAGATTCCCTTGTGACTACTTTGACCAATAAAATACAGTGGAAGTGACACTGTTTGGCTTTTAGACAAGGGGTCCCCAACACTGAGAAGCAGAGGCGGGTCATCCTTACTGGACCCTGTGTCAACCCCTGGCCCACAGAAGCTACGAGTATAAATAAAATAGTGGTGGTTTTATCAATAAAATAAAATAAGTGTCTCAGTTAGAAGGTGCATCAGTCTAGAAGTATAGAGGAAAGAGAGTTGATGGGGGCCCAAAAAGCTACAAGTCCTTTAAGTGTATAAACAGGCTCATTTGTAAGAAGGCATTTTAATCCACCAACTATGATTATGTTAAAATAATCCCTTGGCTTTGCACAAGTGACGTGGAAAGTTGCGACTTATTAAATAAATAGTTTGGGCCTTCACGTGGGCAAGTAATCTTTAGTTGTGAATGAGATCCAAGTATGTGTTTGCAAAATTTCCAGAAAATCCTCAGTAAACCCAAACTTCCTTAAAGGAATTTATTTATGTGCCTGTCTGAAGGGTCTCCTTAAGACACTGGACTCAGTTTTCCCATGAAAGGGTTGGCATCTAACACAGTGGAGACAAACATTTGTAAAGGCGGCTCTGACACAATCCCACGAGCAGCCGTAGGGACCCAACTGCCAAGGAAGCTGTGATCATCGTTGCTCAGACCACCAGGGTCTGGAGGTGGCTGTGGATGACCACAGGAAGGCAGGGGCAGGCTCTGGCACTGGCAGGTGGAAAGGATTCGGGATCAAGCCCTCACATGCTTTGCCTCTGACAGGGCAGTGATGTGCAATCTCTAGATTATCATCCAGATCTTTGGATTTTCTCTGTTTTCCAAGCGTTGCTTGGGTAATACTCTCAAGCTACACATGATCTTTTAAAGTGGTTTTGACTTTCAGTACTCAACAATAAAAAGACAAATATCCTCAATTAACAAAAGGGCAAAGGGTCTGAACATTACTCTCAAGAAAGTATATGAATGGCTAGTAAGCATGTGAAAAGATACTCGACATCATTAGTCATCAGGGAAATACAAATTGAAACCATAATGAGCTACCACTTCATACCCTTTAGGATGGCTCTAATAAAAATAATGCAATAACAAGTGCTGGTGAGGATGTGGAGAAATTGGGACCCTCATATACCGCTGGGAATTGTAAAATGGTGCAGTCGGTTTGGAAAACAGTCTGTCATTTCCTCATGAGGTTAAACACTGAGCTACCATATGACCCAGAAATTCCACTCCTAGGTATGCACCCAAGAGAAATGAAAACATAACGTCCACACAATCACATGTTCATGAATGTTCACAGCAGCAATATTCACAACAGCCCCAAAGCGGAAACAATCCTAATGCCTGTTAACTGATGAATGGATAAACAGAATGTGGCAAACCAAGGCACTGGAATATTATTTGGCAACAAAAAGGAAATACTGACACATGCTACAACATGGATAAACCTTAACAACATCATGCTAAGTGAAAGCAGTCAGTCACAAAAAGTCACATATTCCATGAGTCGATTTATATGAAATGTCCAGAATAGGCAAGTCCACAGATACAGACAGTAGATTAGTGGTTGCCTAGAATTGGGGCATAGCTGCTAATGGGTATGGAATTTCTTTTTAGGATAATGAACATATTCTAAAATTATTTCTAATGATAGTTGCCAAACTACGTGAATATACCCAAAACCATTGAATCGTACACGTCAAATTGTACACTTTATGATATTTGGATTATATCTCAATGAAGCTGGTACATAAACAAGATTTTGAAAAAAAAGGGAGTAGAAATAAGGGGAGTAAAAAAGCCACTCATAAGACCTACCACAAGAATATCAAAAGTGATGTCTTGGTATATTTCCGTCCAGTCTTTTTGGAGCAAATTTAGAAAACTATAGATAAATAAAAGGACAAACATTAAAAATTAACCTTAATTATGTTAATATCCTTATGTCCTTTACTGTGTGTATATGTGTATAATAAAATGTCTTTTTTTTTCTTATATTGTTTTATAATCTACTTTGGAAACTTTCCAGCTTACTGAGAAAATCTTTCACTGTGTTGAAACATTTTTGTGTTTTCATTTTTCCTTTGTATGGATGTGCTGTGATTTGTTTAACCCAATCTCTCTTATACTTAATGCATTTAGCTTTTCCCCAGTTTTTCACACATACAAGAAATACAATTACTTGCATCCTTCTAGACAAAATCTTGGAGCATGTCAATGATTTCTTTAGCATAAAAATCCTTGGAGTGAAATTGCCAGCTCAGAGTATAAATGGTACTTTATTATTAGTTGTATTTGCTTCTCTCTGATCTTCTTTGAACGTGTATTTGTTTTCTATTTGTTCTTTCATGGACAGCCTGTACGTGATTTTTGCCATATAAAAGTTCTGTTTGCGGGTTTTTTCCTCATTGATTTAAAAACTCTTGTTATATATTAAGAATACAGGACTTCCCTGGCGGTGCAGTGGTTAAGAAGCCGCCTGCCAATGCAGGGGACACGGGTTCGAGCCCTGCTGCAGAGCAACCAAGCCCGTGCACCACAACTACTGAGCCTATGCTCTAGAGCCCATGAGCCACAACTACTGAGTCCATGTGCCCCAACTAGTGAAGTCCGCGTGCCTAGAGCCCCTGCTCCGTAATAAGAGAAACCACCGCAATGAAAAGCTCGTGCACCGCAGCGAAGAGTAGCCCCCGCTCGTGGCAACTAGAGAAAACCTGCGGGCAGCAACGAAGACACAACGCAGGCAAAAAAAAAAAAAAAAAGAATATATATGGGTCTCATATAAGTTACTTTCTATATTTTTTTCCTTTAAAGTGTTTTCTTTGTTTATTTCTGCAGAGAGTATGATTAAAGTATAGATAATCAAAACTGTCAGTTTTTACTCTGTGGTTTTTGCCTTTGGGGGTCATTCTTTGAAAAGCACATCCTTTATTCTAAGATTATGTAAAATATTCACCCATATTTTCATACAGTACTTTTATAGTTTCATATTTACCTTTAATAAATCTGAAACTTATTTTTGATATGCTGTATTTCATGGTTTTCCAAATGATCAGTCAGTTGTCCTCAAACTATGTACTAATTTTTTCCTTTCTGACTGAAAATGCATCTTTCATCACACACCACATTTCTAAAGATACTTGGATCGGTTTTAGGTCTTTTATATTTGTTCAGTAATTGGATTTATAAAATTCATTGATCACATCTTAATTATTTAGGCTTTAAAAAATATTTTCACATATGGTAAGGCAATTACTCCCCAGTACTCTGTTAATCAAAATTTTACTAGCTACTTTCAGGCTTCCCTGGTGGCGCAGTGGTTGCGAGTCCGCCTGCCGATGCAGGGGACACGGGTTCGTGCCCTGGTCCGGGAAGATCCCACATGCCGTGGAGCGGCTGGGCCCGGGAGCCTGCGCGTCCGGAGCCTGTGCTCCGCAACGGGAGAGGCCACAACAGTGAGAGGCCCGTGTACCGTAAATAAATAAATAAATAAATAAATTTTATTAGCTACTTTTATATATATTTGATCGTATGAATTTCAGAATTAATTTTCATTTAAAAGAAATCCCATTGGGGCAATTATTAAAACTGTATTAAATTTATAGATTGGTTTAGAAAAAACTGAAATCTTTGTAATACTTAAACCTTTATAGCAAAGAACACATGTGACTCTCCACTTGGCTATATTCGTATACAATTCGTATATTAGCTACATTCATATCCTTCAATATTATTTTGTAGTTTAAGTGAAGAAATCTACAATATATTTCACGTTAATGTTATTAGCATGTTTTTTAAATTGTTGCTATTTTTATAGATGGGTATTTTTTCATATGCTATTGTCTAATGTGTTACTGATTTTTTTTTAGTATTTCCTAAATGGCTTTGTATTCAATTTTCTAAAAGATTTTCAGTAAATTGGATTTGGTTTTTCAGGTAATCATATCATTTGCAAGTAATGTTAAATCTATCATCATTTTCTTTCTTTTCCTCCTTTCAAGTAGTTATGCTTTATTTCCTTCCCTTTTAAAAAATAAATTTATTTATTTATTTTTGGCTGCATTGGGTCTTCATTGCTGTATGCAGGCTTTCTCCAGTTGTGGCACGCAGGCTCAGTAGTTGTGGTTCGCAGGCCCTAGAGTGCAGGCTCAGTAGTTGTGGTGAACGGGCCAGGTTGCTCCACAGCATGTGGGGTCTTCCCGGACCAGGGCTCGAACCCATGTACCCTGCACTGGCAGGCGGTTTCTTAACCCCTGCGCCACCAGGGAAGTCCCTATTTCCTTTTCTTATTTTACTGTCTGGAGTAGAAATTCCAAAACAATGTTGATTAATAGAGGTGACACTGATCACTCCTCTCATATTCCTCATTTTAATTAGAACCCTTCTAATATTTCACCATTCTGCAAGATATTGATTGTTGGTTTCGGATATTTGTTTTGTCCGCATTAAGGAAACATATTTCTCTTATTGGTTTACAAAAACGTTTTATTTAAAAAAAATAATAGCTAAAATTAATTAGCTCTCCCCCTTTGATTAATTATATTAACAGATTTCCTAATGTTAAAGCACTAAGGTAGTCTTGTAATTAATATGTATATTTGTAATTAATATGTATACGTATAACTGTTCATTTGATCTGCTAACACTGCATTTAGCATCCGTATGTTCGTAAATGAAATTGGGTCCATGGTTTTCTTTTTTAAAATGCCCTTGTCAGTTTTTGTATCAAAGTTGTGCGAACTTTAAAACCGAAGCAGTACACTTGCTATCTCTTCCTCTGCTTTTTAAGTGTCTAAATAATTTGCTCATAAAACCTCTAGGCCTGGGCTTCCCTGGTGGCACAGTGGTTGAGAGTCCGCCTGCCGGTGCAGGGGACGCGGGTTCGTGCCCCGGTCTGGGAAGATCCCACATGCCGCGGAGCGGCTGGGCCCGTGAGCCATGGCCGCTGGGCCTGCGCGTCTGGAGCCTGTGCTCCGCAATGGGAGAGGCCACAGCAGTGAGAGAGGCCCGCGTACCGCAAAAAAAACCCAAAAAAAAAAACAAAAAACAAAAAAAAAACCTCTAGGCCTGGCACCATTGGGGAGAGCAGTTCTTTGTCAGCTTTTCCAATTTCTTGCCAAGTTTTGATCTCCTCTCATAAAAAAAAAAAAAAAACTTTCTTTGATTCAATTTTCCCAGAAATTAGCTTTCTTCCCAAAGATTTCAGCATGTATCAATCTAAATTATGCACACTATGCTTAAAAGTTTTTTAACTTTCTCTGATAATCTCTTCACCCTTAACATGAATTACTTTTCTTTCATTTTTTTTTTTTTTTAAATTAGGAATAGACTTGTCAGAGGTTTTCTCTTTTACCAGTCTTGATGAATAACTATTTATCAATAGGATAAAAATTTTGTTTTCTAGTTTAATTTTTCTCATTTCTATTTTTTCATTAATTCTATCCTTTTAGTTTGCTCATGGTATTTTGTTATTCTTTTTCCATGTTTGTAAGTTAAATAAGTTCTATTTTCATAAGTTAAATTCCTAATTCATAAGTTAAATACCTAGTTTTCCCACACTTCATAAGAAAAGCATTTCAAGCCACAACTTTCCATTAAACACTGTTTTGGCCACATCCACTAAGTCTTGATATGGAATGGGGCCATGGTGGTTAATTACAAAATAGTCTTTAATGAGAGTTTAATTTTGATTTCCATCCTGCGCCAAAAGTCAGCCAGGGTAGGTTTCTTTGTACAAATACCATAACTGGTTTACCTTTTCATAAGGACACAAGTTGTATTGGATTAGGGGCCCACACTACTCTGGTATGATCTCATTTTAACTTAATTACATCTGCAAGGACTCTACTTCCAAATAAGGTCACATTCTTAAGTACTAGACATTAGGGCTTCAACACATGAATTTTGTAGGGGGACCCATTTCAACCCAAAACGCCTCTGTGAATACTCTATTCTTGGCCTTTCTAACAGGTTAGACATGACACAAACCTAGCATATGAACTGGGAGAACCCGCTCCTGTACCCATGACAAGTGTCACTAATTGGTTATGGTATATTTTCCCACTAGTTATTGAAGCAGACCCAAAACAGTTCATCAAAGTGGGCCATAAAATAAAACGCATTTGCCGCTTCTGTTTTCTTAGCTTAGTATTTTATTATAAAATTGTACCAATTATTTCAATAGTAGTGATTAAATAACAATTTAAAATAGCAGTATTAGTAAACCTGGGTTCCTTCTGAGTAGGTATTGCAGGGTACGTGAGCGGGAGATGCAAAGAGAAATTTAGTCACCAAACACTCACCAGGCCCCCTTTGTGTTCTAAGCCCTGTGCTCAGTAGCTTAAATAATACAGAGATGCATATGATCTGGTCCTTGCCTTCCAGGAGCACTGTTATAAGCAGGGAAGACAGACAGATGCAAAAAAGTTATAATGAAAAGTTCAACATGACACAAATAGCTTGGCTGGGAAGTTATTGGGAGAATACTGGTGAAGGCTTTATAGACAAGGATTCATCAGAATTGGGTGTGTCTGTCTGGTGGGACCGGTGGAGACTGGGGAAAGATGTCTCCAGGGATGGCATCAGGGGGAAGAGGGTGAAAGTATGGTGTCTTAACGAGTTGGGCACAGCTCCATATAGCGTCAAGCCTCTGAGTCCCATGCAGTCAGGGCAGAGGCTCCAAATAACTGTTTCTCGTGTAAGAAAAAAGCCTACAAAAGCACCTCATCCATCAGCAAATTATATGTTTATCAATCTCAGCAAACCAGAATAAGGTCTCTACGCAGCCCTAACAGACATGTCAAAGGCCGTTCACTACAGCCTGGGCACTTTACTCTCAGGAAAAGCTGTCAGTCCCTAACTCACAACCTATTTTATTCCCTTTGCCCATGATACTGACAAGTTGTGCTGTTTGGTTGTCTAGACCATGAAGGATGAGAACCAGCAATTTGTGATTGGATGGGACAGTATAAAAATAGGCACACGGAGGGCCTCCCTGGTGGCGCAGTGGTTGGGAGTCCGCCTGCCGATGCAGGGGACACTGGTTCGTGCCCCGGTCCGGGAAGATCCCACGTGCCACGGAGCGGCTGGGCCCGTGAGCCATGGCCGCTGAGCCTGCGCGTCCGGAGCCTGTGCTCTGCAATGGGAGGGGCCACAACAGTGAGAGGCCCACGTACCGCACTTGAGTAATAGAAACAACACTCAAGTTTCGTGTAACTGGAAACTGCTGTTTGGGATGAAGCTTAACAGCGACCAGAAAGGCTTCTTCACATCTTACTATGGGTTTGCATTAACT
The DNA here is from genome assembly GCF_000442215.2 of Lipotes vexillifer. Taxonomy (NCBI): domain Eukaryota; kingdom Metazoa; phylum Chordata; class Mammalia; order Artiodactyla; family Lipotidae; genus Lipotes; species Lipotes vexillifer. The sequence continues at coordinate 176,396 of NW_006771642.1, forward strand.
CTGTGCAAACACTCATGGAAAGTTGGATTGTTTTTCAGTAACACTGGGTGGAGTCTGTCCTGGGATTCACATCTTCCCATGTGAATTAAGACGTATTTTTTTCATTCCACCAAATGCAGGGGGAAAAATCAGCCACTTGTTCACAGTATGTTTCCCAAGTATTCTCTGAGGAATATTAATAAGTTTTAGGGGAAAGAAATGATTCTCTGGCCAAATACATTTGGGCAACATAGTTTAAACAAAGATCAAGAGGTTTTATCACTGTAGGCCTTCTCAGGACATATGCAACTTTGGAGAGAGAAAGGTACTCAAATTATTGACCAGGGAATCCTTTCTTCATGGTGTATCTTTGGGGACTGTGATCTCAGAATATACTTTAGGAATTGCTGACCTGCAGGTATGTTGCATTTCAGGGTTCCTGCTGGGAACCCTAAAGAGCTGGATCCCCCCAACTTTGCAAAGCAGAGCTTCAAAGTACAACTGGTGCTTTTGGCTCCTAAGGGCGAACTGAGACCACCTGAGTAGCTACCTGTCCCTCCTAAATTACTGTGGAAATGACCAGAGTCTGAGACAGGAGAAGGATATGTCAGTACCAGAAACCAGGGAGGGTTTTACCTTAAAAGACCAGCAATTGTGAGAAACTGTTGAGGTATTGTTTGGGCAAGATGGGACTGAGGGAAGAACTGAGTAAGCTATGATTCCCTGCACATGAAGGAATAGGGAGTGCGTGGAAGGGTCCCCAGCAGGACTAACCTACAAGCTTAGAGCTGCTTTGGCTTGACAGTGGCACAGAACGGGCCAAGTCTCCAGGGAGAGCCAATCTTGACCTCACACCTCCCAGGAGACAGCATGGCGGCAGAATGCCAATGTGTCCCATCAGGGTTGCTTGTGACTTTGGTCACCTCGCCCCACCACTGGCCCTCAGTTACAGAAAACTGAACTCCTGGTCAGGTAACAGTAAAGCTAAATGTTCCTCTTCTGCCCTTGTCAGGGCCTGAGAGCTCTTACTAGAATCCACATGACCAACGATGGAACCGTGCTCAACACTCAATGATGGACGCCCACACGGCGACCTCTCTAAGGGGAGCCACGTGAAAAAAATCATAAGCAAGTGGGCAAGAGAAGACTGAGTTAAAGAATCACAGAACTGTTCCCACTAAAGAAAAGACTTTTTTATTTTTTTTAAAAAAAAAGGAGAGGAAAAGTCTAAATTCAGCCACTCAGTGTGACTCAAGAGGATATAATGCTTATGAAAAACGCACAGCCTTTATTCAGCAAGAATTGAGTTCAGATGAAAAGTGCAATGGCCAAATTATTAAAATATTCAATGGGAATCATGAATAGAAGACTGAGGTTGAGAAATTCTCCAAGAATTTAGAACAAAAGGATAAAGAAATTAATATGATGAGCAAAACTCTCAAGTGGTAGGGAGAACAGATCTAGGAAACGGATATGGAACTTCCGGGTGTGAGCAGAGCGGGCTGAGAAGCAGCGGCAACTTGGAAAGATCCAGACAAATTTCCCCCTGGTGAGGAAAGGCTTAAGTCTGCAAACTCTAAGGGCCCATCCATAAAATTAATGAAAACAGATCTACACTAGACATATCTAAGTGAAAGTCTTGAATTCCAAGGGTAAACTCAAAACAAACTACAAGGGTCATAGTGGGAGAAAAGAAAAACAGCCTACGGAGAAGAGAAAACTACAGGCTGGTCTCAGACCTCTCTACAGCGCTGACGTCTGAAGATGACGGAGCACTGTCCCCGGGTTCTGAGGGAGAATCCTGTGGCCCATGAAGCCTCCATACAGCCGTAAAAGAGCAACAGGAGGAACTTCTCACACGTCCAAGGAACTGTGAAATGTAGCACCCACTCACCCATCTTGAAGAAATTATTTCAAGGCTCATCCTGGCACCAACACAAAATATGGAGGGAGCACGGTCAAGAAGCCAGGAGAGGGAAGTGAGGAAACCAGGGAGGCTGATTAATTGTTGGTAACATAGTCCCAGACTTTACTGCAAATGGCAAGCCTATTTCTTGAAAGATAGATAATGTAAAATAATAATGACCATATATCTAAAATCTAAATTACGGATCTAAAGCCCAGATTACTTCCACGTTAGTTGGCTGGGGTGGGGGAGGCAATCTAGTGTAATTCATAAACACACGGACTCTGGAGTTGGCCTCCCTGGTTTTGTTTTTATTAATTAAAAAAATTTTTTTTGGCCATGCTGTGCGGCATGGGGGACCCTAGTTTCCCGACCAGGGATCAAACCCGCACGCCCTGTGCTGGAAACGCAGAGTCCTAACCACTGGACCGCCAGGGAAGTCCCTGGAGTCAGTCTCCTTGGGACCGAATCCCAGCCTCACCACCCATCAGCCATGTGTCCAGCACGGCCCCAGCCTGCAGCCTGCTTTTCCCCATCAGCTCACACTTTCCCCCTGTCCGTACACTCTCCACGCGCCTCTCCCTCTGCACAGCCACTGCCTTCATTCAGGCCTCACAGTTTCTCGCTGGGTTAGTCCTCTCTGGGCCCCCCTGCCATCAGGTCTATCCCTCCCGTCCTCTCACTTCATTCCAACTTCTAGAATGATCTTTAAAAACCTTCAGTGGCTTTCAGTGACTCTCCATAGAGAGCAGAGAAGGGGCCAAACTCCCAGGCTTAGCACAAAAGGCCTCGCCCCCAGGATCTGACTCTACCCATCTGTCCAGCCATCCTCCATACCAGCCACAGTGAATTATACACAGTTCCCAAGACAGCATCTCTCTCCCACATCAGAGTATCAGGAAGGCCTAGAGTCACTACCCACCTCTGCTACTTACTGTGTGAACTGGGCTGATTAAGTCGCTATGCTAATCCTCCAGCATCTCCTCTGCAGAATGGAGATAATAACAATGCCTGGACCTCATTAGGGTTGTCGTGAACACTGAGGCACAAAGCGCATAAAGTACTTTGCACAGCACCCGCACATAGTGGGCTCTCACAAATGAAAACTGTGATCATCGGTATACCTCCTCTGCCCTATCCACACCACTCTCTGTGCCTATAAAGCACTTTTTCAACTAGCAAACTCCTATCTCTCCCTTATGTTTATGTTTCAGCTCAAAGGTTACTCTCTGCCTATTAGGCTTTCAGAGAGGCTTGGCCATAGCGTGTAGGAGTGAGAAGCCAAGCTTGACATCCCCAGCAGATGGAATCTACCTCCTACATGCTTTCCCCTATGAGTGCCTCTGTTATGACCCTTGATCCAGGGCTTTGCAATGACCTGCAAGCCTACCTGTCTCCTCCACTGCACTGTGAGCTCCTTAAGGGCTTACTATGTCAGACTCACCCTAGGATCCCCAGGACCTAGCAAAGTACCTGGCCCATGGCAAGTGATCAGAAAGTATTCACTGAAGGAAATGGAAGGGTGGCTTGTGCCCTGCCTAAGAACGAGGAGGAGGGGAGATGTGGCCAACCGTTATTCTCCATCTCACAAGCTAAGTTCATGGCTCTGATGTCTCACCAGGACATCAGAACGAGATCATGAGCAGGAGACTGAGTCCTGATGTGCACATGCAACCTGGGCAGGACAGAACTGGCTGAGGGTTGGAGAGAGCAGGGATCCAGCCTTTGCCTCGTGGGTGGATGTCTTCAATACAGACAAGCAGCTTTTGAAGATTTTCAAATGAAGGAAAAAACCAAACACACTATGTTCAACAAGCAAACCGCAAGAAGTGCAGGGCTGTTGTCGATGAGCTCGTGGCAGGGCTGAGGTGTCTGGTAAAGTGACAACATAGGCCTGACCACTGCAGATTCTAGCTAAAACCCCCAAATAACTTCAGGCCTCAGGCATGCTGCGGCCGAGGCTTACTGAAAGTCTAGCGGCACAACGAAGCAGAGCGTCAGCCTCACTGATGAAAAAGCACACGAGGCCACTGAGAACCGAGCCTCTTGCTGACCAGGATGGTCCCAAGGGGAGGTAACCAGATCTTGGTCAAGCACTCCCTCCACCCGGGCAGACCTTGGCTCTCCTGTGCAGACACACTGCCAATTAATCAGATTTTCCGTGGATGACTCGGTGATGAACCAAGCACGTCAGATGATGATTACTGGAAACGAGGCCTCTGTTACAGAAATGGCTCCTGGCTCAAAGCTGGATTCCAGTCTTCAAAATGCAAGGTGCCGGGGCAATGACAGTGGGGTGGAGACAATTCACATCTTCAGAATTTCAAAGTTTGCCTTGGACTCTGAACATACCTCACAAAATGTAAAATGCAACCCATCGTGGGTGCTTTCTTCTGCACCTACGGTGATGCCTTCTTTACTATGTTGAACACAGAGTTTGTTCTTGAGACTGGAGGGTTAGACAAAGCAACCGTGGAACTCTGGTTTTTCTTTAGTCATACCCCAAATAGTTTAAATGAAACCTACGTAGTATAAGATGCTGTGAGGCCCTGGGAAGGTCACTGTGTAATAGAAAGGGCTTCTGGAATATAGCAGAATTTTTTGCAATGTTTATGTTTACCGTGCAGTCACAGGCACCAGGCAAAACCTCGAGTGCAGGACTCACCGGTTCAGAAATAAGCACACGTGTTGCGAGTGGGTTGTCAAAGAATTACTTATGAGGCCCTCGTTTGCTGCACAAAGTCTACTGCTTCTGCTCACCTTTAGAGATTTCCAAGATGGCCTGTAGATATTGTTCACAACTTGGGTGCTCAGGAATCTTCATGCTTCCTAACGAAGTCATTGTTTATAATTAAGGAGTTTAAGCCCATGAACAAGCAGGGACAGCATTCCTCGTGGACATTTACGAGGCATCATTCAAGCATCAAGTGAGTTGCTGTTCCAATGCTCCAGTTTCATGACGTTATTGTAGGGCAAGCATGCCAATGACCTCATTTCAGTCACCTCATCTAGGCCAGATGACTGTCTGTACCCTCTCAAAAGATTTCTGGCAAAGTAGATCCTATAAATATCTTTGGAAATTCTGGCAAGAAATTCTTTCAAATACCCATCCCCTTCGGTCAACTATTTCTTTTGTCTAGGCAAGACTCTTTCCTTCCTTCCTTTCATCCATCCATCTATCCATCCATCCATCCAGTCTGTGTGAAATACATTCTATGTGCTAAGCACTGCTTGAGAAAATGAAGCATGCACTTGGTCTTGAGAGATCTAAATGTAAGTGCAAGACAGTGGGTTATATGTGTAAAGAATGCAGTTATCAATCAAGAAACAGAGTATTAACAGCCGTGGAACAAGGAACATCAGCTCAGGACCCTGAAGGCATGATATAATCATCACGTGTGGATACAAGCTTATTTTCTAGAACCTCTATCTTTATAGAAATACAACAACTAAATACAACAACAAAACCAAACCAAAAAACAAACAAAATGACACAATTTCTGAATTCAGTGCAAACCGCTCAATCCAGTTGTCTGAAATGCTGTTTAGAAAATTCAGCTTGATTTCCTAAAAATGTCATTTTCTCCGATTATGAAAGTCATGTAAAATTTTGGAAAATGTAAGACTGAATAGAGAAGAAAAAGTAACCAATAATCTACTTACTACACAGAAATAACAATGATTAACATTCTATGTACAATTTTTCAATGCATAGATACACTATTCATTTATAATTTAAAAATAAAATTGGGACCATGGTGTTAACGTTGCATAACCTGTCTTTCTTTTTAACACTTCTTAGCACTTTGTTTCATTCTTAAATATCTTTTGAAAGCATGCCTGTTTAACGGTTGTCCAGTAGCCTATCATGTAGATGTTTCATGCTATTTTTAGCCAATTCTTTATTATTTAAATTTAGATATTTAGAATTTTAGAATTTGAAATTTAGAATAATTCAAGGTTTTCACAATTACAAATAATGTTTAACCATACAACACACACACGTCTCTGATCAATTCCCTAAAATAACTTCTTAGAAGTACAATTCCTGTATAATAAGGAATGCACATTTTAAGGCATTTAATATATGCTCGCAAGTTATTCTACAGAAGGTCTGTACTGATTTATATTCCCATCAGCAGAACATAAAAGTGTCCATTTTTCTAAACCTTACCAATACCGTGTGTTTTGTCTTTTTAATTTTTTGCTATTTGATAGGTAAGAGGAGATGGTATAAAATTATTTTAACTTGCGGTTCTGATTAACAGGAGGCTGAATTTTTTCCAGATGCTTAGTGTGTGTATGTATTCATATTTGAATATGTATTTAACACCCTGTTCATAGCTTTTGCTCATATCTCCCTATTAAGTTAAAATCTGCCTGTGCTTTCTGCAACTATCCTAAGTAAGCTTAATTCCTCCTTCATATGACAGCCCCTTAAATACTTGAAGACAAAAGTCACGTCTCACTTTCTCCAAGATAAACACTTCTGGTTCCTTCAACCGTTTCTTCTGTGGCAAAGTTTCAAGGGCGGTCGTTGGAGAAAATGCATAACAAATCCTCCCGCCCCTGTGACCCTGTACCCTCCAGCACCCTCGGGTACAGAACTCCACGCAACTCCAGAAAAGCGTGCCCGAATCCTCCTGGCAGACTCTCCGGATGCAGTCACCTGCCTACACCTCGGGCATCAGCCTCCTTTCTCCTGCTCATCCACAAGGATACTGTGGGCTAGTTTGACCACGATGGTGGCATTTCCTGTGATGTGTAGGCCTGGCGCTCAAATAAAGTGGTAGAAAAAGAGCACTTTGACGCCAGAAAAAGGAAGAGGAATTGCCTGGTATGATAAGAATGATGAGTTCAAATGAGGAAAGCATCAAGAAGGAGATGGCCCGCTTGTCCCGAGACGCTGCATTTGGCAGGACTGGGGCGGCTATATAATGGGTCTCAGGAGCCCAGGAAGCCTCTCCTGACCCCGGCGCACATTAGGGACCCTTCCTCTGTCCCAGGGCTGACTGTCTGCACACTCTCTCCTGGAGTCACCTGTGCACGTGCTGGTCCCCCACTAACACATCTTCGCGCTCCCTGAGGGATGGGCTATGTCTGGTGCCCGAGAGCCTTGCTCAGCAGATTGCGCATATGAGGCCATCTCACGTGCTCGGTGAACTGAGTCCCTGCTGGAAATCTCTCTCCAGGCTGCCCACATCCCTTTGCTCTTATTTGCTTCTCACTGGACAACCTTCCAGTACAAATCTGTTGTCTCAAGTACTTCCAAACCTCATAGATCCCCTGGACAATGGGCATGGGCATCCATGCCGGTGGCGAGGAAACCCCAGGGCATCACAGAATTGCACCTGATTAACACGTCAGCTTTGGAGAACTCTTGCTGAGAACCCTGCACCTGATCTGTTTGACAGCACTGTCTTGACAGTGGATCTACAAAGCTGAGGTCCAGGCTCTGGACACTTGTAAAGGTATTGGTGCCTTCTGAGTCCCTGTCCTCGAGTCCAGCCTTTAGGCAAACAACGGCTTGACAATTTTGTGCATTATGTTCTAAGTAGAAAAACATATGCAAATAAGATATAAATATAAATAAAACTGATATATCTATATCTATGTATCTGTAGATATTTATATACATATATCTCAAACATTAAACACTGCCAACTCATCACAAGATTAACATAAAACCTCACACTAAAGGCCTAATTACCTCAGTTCCTATTACCTAATGCATCATGTCTGGATATCAACAAAGATTTACAAGGTATGCTAAAAAGCAAAAAAAACCCCCACAGCCTGAAGAGACAACTAAACATCAGAATCAGACTCAGATACGACATGGATTTTGATATTACTAGCCTGGGAATTTAAAATAACTATGGTTAATATATTCAAAGTGCTAATGGAAGATGTAGACAAAATCAACAACAGTTGGGTCATGTAAGCAGAGAGATGGAAACTCTAAGAAAGAATCAAAGGGAAATGCTAGGGAAAAAAAAAAAACCCACTGTAACAGAAATGAATGCCTTTGATAGACTCATCAATAGACTGGACATAGCCAAGGAAAGAATCAGTAAGCCTGAAGATGTGTCAATTGAAATTTCCAAAACTGAAATGTAAAGAGAAAAAAGAATAAAAAAACCCAGAACAGAATACCCCTAAACTGTAGTCCAATTTCAAAACATATACATGTAATTAGAATACCAAAAGGAGAAGAAAGAGAATGGAACAAAGGAAATATTTGAAGATATAATGTCTAAGAATTTTCCAAAATTAATGACAGACCCCAAACCACAGGCCCAAGCAGCTCAGAAAATACCAACCAGTACAAATAATGAAAAAAAAACCAAACCCCCCAAAAACCTAAACAAACTACACTATCATATTCAAACTGCAGAAAACCAAAAACAAAGAGAAAAATCTTGAAAGAAACCAGAAAAAACGTCCCACACTACATATAGAAAAACGAGGATAAGAATTATGTGGACTTCTCATCAGAAACCACGCAAACAAGAAGAAAATGAAGTGAAGATTTAAAGTGTGGAAAGAAAATAACCACCAACCTAAAATTCTATATCCAGTGAAATTCTCCTTCAAGTGTGAAGGAGAAATAATGACTTTCTATGAAAGACAAAAATGGTGAGAATTCATCACCAGCAAAACTGTCCTGCAAGAAATGTTAAAAGAAGTTCTTCATGAAGAAGGAAATGATATAGTTCAGAAACTCAGATCTACACAAAGAAAGGAAGAGCATCAGAGAAGGAATAAATTAAGGTAAAATAAAATATTTATTTTTATTATTCTCAATTGAGCTAATAGACTTTTGTTTGTTCAAAATAACAACAGTTAACAGTGTACAGTTGACCCTTGAACAACATGGGGGCTAGGGATGCTGACACCCCACATAGTTGAAAATCCATGTATAACTTTTGGCCTCCCCAGAACTTAACTACTAATAGCCTACTGTTGACTGGAAGCCTTACTGATAACATAAACAGTCAATTAACATATTTTGTATGATATATGTATTATATATTGTATCCTTACAATAAAGTAAGCTAGAGAAAAGAAAATGTTACCAGCAATCTTAAGGAAAAAGAAAATACATTTACAGTACATATATGTATTTGCTGAAAAAAATCCACTTATGAGTGGATCCACGCAGTTCAAATCCACGTTGTTCAAGGGTCAACTGTATTGGGCAACGACAGCCTATGGATAAGTGAAGTGAATGAGGGCAACATGAAGACATGGGAAGGAGGAAGGAAGGACACTTAGCTATAAGGTACTTGCACTGCCCATGAAGTGGTATGATATTATTTAGAAGTGGATTTATATTAGCTGTAAATGTATATTTCAAACTTAGGGCAAACAATAAAGATATTTTTAAAGAAATATAATTGATATGCCAAGAGAGAAGAGAAAATAAAATCATATAAAATGCTCAATGATGTCGGATAAACTGTATGTCCTGGAATTTTTTTCGTAGGTTTCAGTAGTATTAACTGTACTTTCCTGCTTGTTTACATTGTTTCTGGTGAATCTTTGTCAAAAGTTCCTTTTAAATACAGATCAATAAGTTCCAAAAACCTACCAGTTTTTGAATTCTTCAATGTAAAAATCCTTAAAATAAAGGCTGCCTCTTTAAAAGAAAAAAAAAAAAACACCCTAAAAAAAGGAGCTCATAGCATGCAAATGAGGTATTGAACTGGCATGTTTTAGAATTAGACAGTTTGATCATAAAATGTTTGAATCAGATATAAAGTCAACACCAGCTGGACTGAAAAATAAATAAATAAAATGCTCAATGAAAACTAGGGAAGGAAACTAGGAAGGAAAGAGCAGGGAGAAAAAGATGAAACAAAGAACAAATACAATGAATCAAAAACATGCTATAGGTATTTTTCTAGATTCTACATATATGCATTAATATCTGATATTTGTTTTTCTCTTTCTGGCTTACTTCACTCTCAGCTCAGTGCTCTGTGACAACCTAGATGGGTGGATTGGGGGGCGGCTGGGAGGGACGTCCAAGAGGGAGGAGATATAGGTATACATATAGCTGATTCACTTCATTGTACAGCAGAAACTAACACAACATTGTAAAGCAATTATACTCCAATAAAAAATAAAAAAATAAAAAAAGTAAACATTGAGCTAAATTTAAAAAAACATGTTAGGTATTAATCAAACTATATCAATAATCACAATAAATGTGAATGGTTTAAATACACCAAATAAAAGACAGATTGTTAGAATGGATTAAAAACACTAGACCCAACTATAGGTTTTCTATAAGAAACTCGCTTTAAATATAAAGACAAAGGTCAAAAGTTAAAGGATAAGAAAGATATACCATGTTAACACTAATCCAAAGAAAGCTAGAGTAGCTATGTTAATTTCAGACAGAGCAGAATTCAGAGCAAGGAAAATTATCAGGGATAAAGAAGGGCACTACATGACAAAGGGGTCATTTCTTTAAGAAGACATAAAAACCCATAACACGTATGAGCCAAACAACAAAGCATCAAGATATGTGAGGTAAAAACAGAGGAAACTGCAAGGAGAAATAGGCCGATCCACTATTATAGTTGGAGACTTAAACACCCTTCTTTCAGTAATTGATCTATCAAGCAGGTAAATAATCAATAAGGATATAGCTGTCCTCAATAGCATTATCAATCGACTTGATCTAATTGACATTTAAAGAATACTCCATTTAACAATAGTGAAATACACATTATACTCAAGCTGACATGGAACATTCACTGAGCCAGACTACTCTGTGGGCCATAAAGTGTCCACAAATGGTTTAACATTGTATATATTCTTTTAGCAACAGACTTATTGAGATATAATTCACATACCATAAGATTTGCCATCTTAAGGTATACAATTCAGTGGTTTTTAGATTTGCAGAGTTGCGCAACTATTACTACTATCTAAATTTAGAACATTTTTGTCACCTTGAAAAGAAACACTATATCCATTAGCAGTCACTCCCAATTTTTCTCCACCTGGAGAAACCTGGAAACCATAAATCTACTTTTTGTTTCAATGGATTTGCCTATTCCAGATATTTCACATAAGTGGAATCATGAGTGGCCTTTTGCATCTAACTTCTTTCACTCAGCATGATGTTTTCAAGGTTCGCCCATATTATAGCATGAATCAACCCATACTGCATTGCTTTTTATTGCTGAATACTATTTCATCATATGGGTATACCACTCTTATTTATCCAGTGATGTACACATGTGATTTGTTTCCACATTTTGGCCACTACAAATAATGCTGCAATGAACATTCAGGTACAGTTTTCTTTGTGAACATATGCTTTCAATTCTCTTGAGTGTATATATATATATATATATATATATATATATATATATATATATATACACACACGAGAAATGAAAGTATATGTTCACAAAGAAAACTGTATCTGTGTGT
>NW_006771642.1:188267-196996 GCF_000442215.2 Lipotes vexillifer
TATATATATATATATATATATATATATATACACACATACACACACACACACACCTAGGAGTGAAATCACTGAGTCATATGGCAACTCTGTGTTTAACCTTTTGAGAAACTGCCAGACTGTTTTCCAAAGCAGCTGCACCATTTTACATCCCCAATGCAAAGTGTGAGGGTTCTAGTTGCTCCAAATCCTTACCAGCAGGTGTTATTGTCTGTCTATTTGAACCATCCTAGTGAGCGTAATAGGTATTTCATTGTGGTTTTGATTTGCATTTCTCTAATGACTTAAATACAATTATCATTTCAAATGTCACTCTGACTTTACAGAGTGCTCTGGGTGACAGATCATAGAAAGGATTTGTGAGGCTTCCACCACCTTTGCAGGATTGCTCTTTTTAGAAACCTTTGTTTCAAATAGCAGGACATTTTTTTTTCAGTTACAAAGGAAAATAAGACTATTTTCCTGTATTTTTCTTCAAGAATGCATTTCTGGTGAAGTCAAGATGGCATACTAGGAGGACGCGTAATTCATGTCTCCTCACAACTAGGGCACCTACCAGGTACCAGTGGGGGACCACGGACACCTAAGGGGATGGAGGGAACCCCAGCGACCAGCTTGCGGGATCTTGGTTCCCAGGCTGGAGGTTGGGCCCGAGCTCCTGTGGTGGGAGCTCTGAGTCCAAACCACTGGACTAACAGAGAACCTCAGACCCAGGGAATATCAATCAGAGTGAGGCCTCCTGGAGGTCCTCATCTCAGCACCAAGACCCAGCTCTATCCAACTGACTGCAAACTCAAGTGCTGGACATTTCAGGCCAAAAAACAAGTAAGACAGGAATACAGCACCACTCATTGAAAAAAAAAAAAAGTGAAATGACAAAAACATTTGTTACAGACAAAGGAGCAAGGTAAAAACCTACAAGACCAAATAAATGAAGACAAAATAGGCAACCTACCTGAAAAAGAATTCAGAGTAATGTTAGTAAAGATGATCCAAAATCTCGGAAACAGAATGGAGAAAATATAAGAAACATTTAACAAGGATCTAGAAGAACTAAAGCGCAAACAGTGATGAACAACACAATTACTGAAATTAAAAATACTCTAGAAGGAATCTGTAACAGAATAACAGGCAGAAGGATGGAGAAGTGAGCTGGGAGACAAAATGATGGAAATAACTGCTAGGGAGCAGAATAAAGAAAAAAGAATGAAAAGAATTGAGGACAATCTCAGAGACCTCTGGGACAACATTAAATGCACCAACATTCAAATTATAGGGTTCTCAGAGGAAGAAGAGAAAAAGAAAAGGTCTGAGAAAGTATCTGAAGAGATTATAGTCAAAAACTTCCCTAACATGGGAAAGGAAATAGTCAATCAAGTCCAGGAAGCACAGAGAGTACCATATAGGATAAACCCAAAGAGAAACATGCTGAGACATATATTAATCAAACTATCAAAAATTAAATACAAAGAAAAAATACTGAAAGCAGCAAGGGAAAAGCAACAAATAATATGCAAGGGAATCCCCATAAGGTTAACAGATGATCTTTCAGCAGAAACTCTGCAAGCCAGAAGGGAATGGCAGGACATATTTAAAATGATGAAAGGGAAAAACCTACAACAAAGATTACTCTACCCAGCAAGGATCTCATTCAGATTCGACGGAGAAATTAAAACCTTTACCGATAAGCAAAAGTTAAGAGAATTCAGCACCACCAACAAACGCTAAAGGAACTTCTCTAGGCAGGAAACACAAGAGAAGGAAAAGACCTACAATAACAAACCCAAAACAATCAAGAAAATGGTAATAGGAACATACATATCGATAATTACCTTAAATGTAAATGGACTAAATGCTCCCACCAAAAGACACAGATTGACTGAATGGATACAAAAACAAGACCCATATATTTGCTGTCTAAAAGAGCCCCACTTCAGACCTAGGGACACATACAGACTGAAAGTGAGGGGATGGAAAAAGATATTCCATTAAAATGGAAATTAAAAGAAAGCTGGAGTAGCAATTCTCATATCAGACAAAATAGGCTTTAAAATAAAGACTATTACAAGAGACAAAGAAGGATACTACATAATGGTCAAGGGATCAATCCAACAAGAAGATATAACAATTGTAAATATTTATGCACCCAACATAGGAGCACCTCAATACATAAGGCAAATGCTAACAGCCATAAAAGGGGAAATTGACAGTAACACAATCACAGTAGGGGACTTTAACACCCCACTTTCAGCAATGGACAGATCAACCAAAATGAAAATAAATAAGGAAACACAAGCTTTAAATGACACATTAAAAAGGTGGACTTAATTGATATATATGGGACATTCCATCCAAAAACAACAGAATACACTTTCTTCTCAAGTGCTCATGGAACATTCTCCAGGATAGACCATATCTTAGGTCACAAATCAAGCATTGGTAAATTTAAGAAAATTGAAATTGTATCAAGTATCCTTTCTAACCACAACGCTATGAGACTAGACATTAATTACAGGAAAAAAACTGTAAAAATTACAAACACATGGAGGTTAAACAATACCCTACTAAATAACCAAGAGGTCACTGAAGAAATCAAAGAGGAAATCAAAAAATACCTAGAAACAAATGACAACATAAACATGAGGACCCAAAACCTATGGGATGCAGCAAAAGCAATTCTAAGAGGGAAATTTATAGCAATACAATCCTACTTCAAGAAACAAGAAAAATCTCAAATAAACAACCTAACCTTACACCTAAAGCAATTAGAGAAAGAAGAACAAAAAAACCCCCAAAGTTAGCAGAAGGAAAGAAATCATAAAAATCAGATCAGAAATAAATGAAAAAGAAATGAAAGAAACATAGAAAAGATCAATAAAACTAAAAGCTGGTTCTTTGAGAAGATAAACAAAATTGATAAACCATTAGCCAGACTCATCAAGAAAAAAAGGAAGACTCAAATCAATAGAATTAGAAATGAAAAAGGAGAAGTAACAACTGACACTGCAGAAATACAAAGGATCATGAGAGATTACTACAAGCAACAATATGCCAATAAAACGGACAACCTGGAAGAAATGGACAAATTCTTAGAAAAGCACAACCTTCTGAGACTGAACCAGGAAGAAAGAGAAAATATAAACAGACCAACCACAAGCACTGAAATTAAAACTGTGATTAAATATCTTCCAACAAACAAAAGCCCAGGACCAGATAGCTTCACTGGTGAATTCTAATAAAACATTTAGAGAAGAGCTAACACCTATCCTTCTCGAACTCCTCCAAAATATAGCAGAGGGAGGAATACTCCCAAACTCATTCTACGAGACCACCATCACCCTGATACCAAAACCAGACAAAGACGTCACAAAAAAAGAAAACTACAGGCCAGTATCTCTGATGAAAATAAATGCAAAAATCTCAACAAAATACCAGCAAACAGAATCCAACAGCACATTAAAAGGATCATACACCATGATCAAGTGAGGTTTATCCCAGGAATGCAAGGATTCTTCAATATATGCAAATCATTCAATGTGATACACCATATTAACAAATTGAAGGATAAAAGCCATATGATAATCTCTATAGATGCAGAAAAAGCTTTTGACAAATTCAACACCCATTTACCATAAAAACTCTCCAGAAAGTAGGCACAGAGGGAACCTACCTCAACATAATAAAGGTCATATATGACAAACTCACATCGTTCTCAATGGTGAAAAACTGACTAAGATCAGGAACAAGACAAGGTTGCCCACTCTCACCATTATTATTCAACATAGTTTTGGAAGTTTTAGCCACAGCAATCAGAGAAGAAAAAGAAATAAAAGGAATCCAAAATGGAAAAGAAGTAAAACTGTCACTGTTTGCAGATGACACGATACTATACATAGAGTATCCTAAAGATGCTACCAGAAAACTACTAGAGCTAATCAATGAATTTGGTAGAGTAGCAGGATACAAAATTAATACACAGAAATCTCTTGCATTCCTATACACTAATGATGAAAAATCTGAAAGAGAAATTAAGGAAACACTCTAATTTACTATTTTTACAAAAAGAATAAAATACTTAGGAATAAACCTACCTAAGGAGACAAAAGACCTGTATGCAGAAAACTATAAGACACTGATGAAAGAAATTAAAGATGATACAAGCAGATGGAGAGATATACTATGTTCTTGGATTGGAAGAATCAACATTGTGAAAATCACTATACTACCCAAAGCAATCTACAGATTCAATGCAATCCCTATCAAACTACCAATGGCATTTTTCACAGAACTAGAACAAAAAATTGCACAATTTGTATGGAAACACAAAAGACCCTGAATAGCCAAAACAATCTTGAGAAAGAAAAACGGAGCTGGAGGATTCAGGCTCCCTGACTTCAGACTATACTACAAAGCTACAGTAATCAAGACAGTATGGTACTGGCATAAAAACAGAAATATAGATCAATGGAACAGGATAGAAAGCCCAGAAATAAACCCACACTCATATGGTCACCTTATCTTTGATAAAGGAGGCCAGAGTATACAATGGAGAAAAGACAGCCTCTTCAATAAGTGGTGCTGGGAAAACTGGATAGCTACATGTAAAAGAATGAAATTAGAACACTTCCTAACACCATACACAAAAATAAACTCAAAATGGATTAAAGACCTAAATTAAGGCCAGACACTATAAAACTCTTAGAGGAAAACAAAGGCAGAACACTCTATGACATACATCACAGCAAGATCCTTTTTGAGCCATCTCCTAGAGAAATGGAAATAAAAACAAAAATAAACAAATGGGACTTAATGAAACTTAAAAGCTTTTGCACAGCAGAGGAAACCATAAAAAGATGAAAACACAACCCTCAGAATGGTAGAAAATATTTGCAAACGAAGCAACTGACAGAGGATTAATCTCCAAAATATACAAGCAGCTTATGCAACTCAGTATCAAAAAAACAAACAGCCCAATCCAAAAATGGGCCAAAGACCTAAACAGACATTTCTCCAAAGAAGATATACAGATTGCCAACAAACACATGAAAAGATGCTCAACATTACTAATCATTAGAGAAATGCAAATCAAAACTACAATGAGGTATCACCTCACACTGGTCAGAATGGCCATCATCAAAAAATCTACAAACAATAAATGCTGGAGAGGGTGTGGAGAAAAGGGAACCCCCTTGCACTGTTGGTGGGAATGTAAATTGATATAGCCACTATGGATAACAGTATGGAGGTTCCTTAAAGAACTAAAAATAGAATTACCAGATGACCCAGCAATCCCACTACTGGACATATACCCAGAGAAAACCATAATTCAAAAAGACACATGCACCCCAATGTTCATTGCAGCACTATTTACAATCGCCAGGTCATGGAAGCAACCTAAATGCCCACTGACAGTCGAATGAATAAAGAAGATGTGGTACATATATACAATGGAATATTACTGAGCCATCAAAAGAAACAAAATTGGGTCATTTGTAGAGACGTGGATGCATCTAGAGACTGTCATACAGAGTGAAGTAAGTCAGAAAGAGAAAAAGAAATATATATTAACACATACATGTGGAACCTAGAAAATGGAACCGATGAATCGGTTTGCAGAGCGGAAATTGAGACACAGAAGTAGAGAAAAAACGTATGGACACCAAGTGGGGAGAGTGGCAGCTGGTGGGGGTGGTGCTGTGATGAATTGGGAGATTGGGATTGACATATATACACTGATGTGTATAAAATGGATGACTAATAAGAAAACAAATAAATAAATAAATAAACATTAAAAAAAAAACAAACCCCCAAAGAGTCATGTACCACAGTGTTCATTGCAACACTATTTACAATAGTCAGGATGTGGAAGCAACCTAAGTGTCCATCGACAGATGAATGGATAAAGAAGATGTGGCACATATATGCAGTGGAATATTACTCAGCCATAAAAAGAAATGAAATTGAGTTATCTGTAGTTAGGTGGATGGACCTAGAGTGTGTCATACAGAGTGAAGTAAGTCAGAAAGAGAAAAACAAATACCATATGCTAACACACATATATGGAATCTAAAAAAAAAAAATGGTTCTGATGAACCTAGGGGCAGGACGGGAATAAAGACACAGACGTAGAGAATGGATTTGAGGACACGCGGTGGGGGAAGGTATGCTGGGACAAAGTGAGAGAGTAGCACTGACATATATACACTACCAAATGTAAAATAGATAGCTAGTGGGAAACAGCTGCATGGCACAGGGAGATCAGCTCGGGGCTTTGTGACCACCTAGAGGGGCGGGATAAGGAGGGTGGGAGGGAGATGCAAGACGGAGGGGATGTGAGAATATATGTATGCATATAGCTGATTCACTTTGTTATACAGCAGAAACTAACACAACACTGTAAAGCAATTATACTCCAATAAAGATGTTAAAAAAAACAAAAAAGGAATGCATTTCTGACAGGATACCATGGTGAGGTGAAATAACATGAGATCCCCTGGGAATGAATATTCAGGTTCTGCTTACCTGCTGGAGGCCAAGCCTTGATGTAGCCTGTGCAGTGGACCACAGCATACTGGGCTTCTCCTTCTTTCACAGGGCCAAGGCCATTTCTAGAGAAAGAACTTCTGTGAGCTTGCTTTCGATATCTGGGGGTGAGGCAAGGATGTCCATGACTCTTTTGGTATCTAAGTTACTGGGTTCTCCTGTTGGCCTTGTGTTTTTCAATCTTGACTTCCCACCATCCTGTTTTCCCTCCTCCTACATGGTCTTAATATGCAAAATAAATCCACCCAACTCCCTTTCTCATCTCAACCACTGCAACCCTGATGTGCGGGTCTCTTGGTGCTCTCCAAGGCTAAGCCCCGTCTTCAAGTTCGGCTACTCCTTAGCTTAGTGCATTTAAGCTATCTACCAGCATAGCCCCAAAACATACATCAGAAAGGCTTACTGACCTGAACCTTTTCCTCATGGTGGTTATTCTGTTTAGAGGAAGGTGGTCCAAAGGAGCATTTCCACACCTAAGATTTGATAAATATATTAGAGTGAGTGAAGACCTAGGCAAGTTTATAAAGCACGTAGTGCTGCAGGCACGTATATGGGCCTTATCTAATGCGATCACCCTGTAGCCAAGTTCCTTCCAAAGTGCAGAAGCAGGGCTGCATGCCTGTGAATTTTGATTGTCACTGAAGGCAAGAGCCATTCTGCACTGCACATGGAAATTGTCTCAGGGCCCAGCCCAGGAGCCGCAGACATCCGGAAAGACACTAGGAGGATCCTGGCCATGCTCCGTCCTGCAGATCATTTCAGTGTAACTTGGTAGCTTTCAGAAAACAAGGGAAGAGGGTGATGACAGCAACAGTGTCCCTTCAGGCCCGAGCAGAGGCATCAACTCAAAACAGATGTTGCCAATTGATGAACAGAAGCATCTTCTCAGGCTTTAGCTTCACAGTGTGGAAACTGCCTCCTCCCCTGCAATGTTCTGGCACTAGGACTAAGCAGACAGCTGCAAGCCTGTGGATGGCAAAGGTCAGAGTGGGGACAGGGAGGGATGAGTCTGGAATCAGGGCTTTCTGGGGTCCTTCTCTGGGAGGCAGGGGACGTGAGGCGTCCCACTGCCCACTCTGGTAGCACTTTTTCTGCCTTCTCCATAACTCTCTCAGCATCCAGGCTCTGCACGTCCAAAGCCTGCACTGTGGCCAACCTCTGACCTGTGCTCTCAGGACGTCCACTCTTTACATGTGCTTCCACTTCCCAACTACATAGCAGGTAATGCCCTGGATGCCTCAGTATTCAATACAACAAAGATAAGAGTCCAGTTATATACTCTGAGACCTGGGATGGCTGCCAGCACGAGCATATTTTCACAGCAGTGTCAATCTAAGACATTGCTGCCTGGGGATGCCCAGTGTCTTCCTGAAACTAAGCTGCTTTATTTGGAGACGAAGGCCATGCTCTCAGCAGATGGCAGTGCTGCACACCTTACAGGTAAATCCAGGTAGTGTGGGTCTGGCACTGGGAAAAGCTACCTAGAGCATGTCTTGAGAGGCACCAGGGCAGGAAGCGGACCGCCTGAATCTGGTCGATAGGGCAGTGATAATGGCATTGGAGGCTACTCAGGAATGGTGAACTTGATGCTTCCAATAAATTCATTGACAAGGCAACTGCTTAGATGGTGCAATTAAGAATTCACATTGCTGGTGCTAGACTGAATGTCCATCAAGCTAGGATGGGCATTTGCCCTACTGGCCAAAGCACTGTGGAAAGCCCTTTCTGTGTTGGACTACATTAACTGATGGCATTCTGTCCCTGGCTGGACACTAATGCATGTGAGTCGAGCCCCCCAGCTTGCCCCTGTAGGCTGAACAGAAGGAAGGCAGTCTGCACAGACTCAGTGCTAAATCACAAGGAGATGCTTGTGTATTGTCACTCCAACACCGCCTTGTGACCTGAGGCAGGCGGTGAAGGGGATTCCATCCGTGTCTTCTGGAAGCATTCCAAATGCTCAGCCTGGAGAGGAGCGGACTGGGAGGAAAGGACAGCCATACTCAAGTCCTCTGCTGGTTCTCAGGACGCAGTTAGAGGTTAGAGAGGCAGGTCTCCCCTCAACACAGGCAACCTGTGATCTGAGATGGCCTAGCCTGTAGATTAACAGTTTTTGTTTAAGACGTAGAGTTGGGGCTTCCCTGGCGGCGCAGTGGTTGAGAGTCCGCCTGCCGATGCAGGGGACACGGGTT